>NC_080746.1:36185844-36489624 GCF_020826845.1 Diceros bicornis minor
AAAAGTATCTCATTGTAGCTAGGGTATAGGCATGAGATGGAGAAGAGTGTGTGAAGACAATCTTAAGGACATAGGGAGCAGCAGGTTTTAAAGTGGTTCCATGTATCTACCTGTATTTTGGATTGCAAATAATAGAAACCATGTGATATCTTTATTAGGGCATTATCTCATTATTAGAACAATATCAGATGTTCACAGAATCAAGGGCAAACTGTAGAATCAGACTTGGAAAACACACAGGAACTAAAGCTTCTATTTAAGGCCAAAATGAAGGAAGCGTAATTTATTCTTTTTTAGTAGAAAAATTCCATCCAGTATGCTGTCGCTGATATTGCAGGACATGTATAGCACTGCTAGACAGTACTATCACTTTCTCAAGGCGTCTAAATCAGTCATTTGCCTCCCTGTAACTTGCTGCACATTTAAAGCCACAGGTGTGACTGTTTATTAAATACAGTCTAATTCTTATAACTGGGCCCTGGTGAGCAGGAGTGGAAGAAAGAAAATAGTCCCATTTGACTGTCGTAATAGGAAATAAAGCATTTTAACTCATCGATATTTCAAACAAATTGTTCACAAAATTATAGGGGTTAGAGAGTCAAATTTGTAGCAATAATTCATTAAAAACCTTCAAAAGAGTTCATGCTTTTTACAAAAAAAAGAAAAAAGGAAAGTCACTGGAGTATCTTAAGCATGGGAATAATATGATCACGTTTATGATCCACAATGATTACTTGAACATCATTGTGGATAATATATTGGAATGAAACAAAAAAGGTGTAAATAAAAATAAATTAAGAGGCTTTCGTATTAATCCAGATAAGAAATGATGTAAAATAAATTAAGCCTGAGGCAGAGGCAGTAGAAATGGAGAAAAGATATTATTGACATAGAATAAACAGAATGTGATCGTTGAGGGCAATAGACAGGAGGAATTTCAAGGATGAAATTAAACTTAACTCAAGTTTAAAAAGTGATTCTACAAGCATGTGTATATATATTTCTATATCTGTATACACATATATATCAAGATACAATAGGTGCTCATTATTTTGCATAATAAAAACCTTGTTCCAATGAGTCAAATTTTCTCTCTCTCAAGTTTGCTACTCTTAAAATGTTGTATCCTTTAGTTTTAGCTTTATTTAAATCAAAGCTGAATTAAAATACATGAGGTTTATGATCTTGAATTCTATGATCTATAGATAAAGGTCTATACAATGCAGTAACAAAAACTATCTAATGCCAAAGGAATAAAATTTATTGCCTAGACAAGTCTAAGCAACTTTGACTAAATGCCACCAGAAGGACATTCTTGATCTGGCTTAAAGGAACCTAGAATTTTGATATAAGAGTTGTCTTTCTTAATGAATCAGTCACTTCCTAGGATCAAGACAATAGACCATCTGATTATTAAATTTTGGAAAATATTTTTTTAAATATATACTGTTAAAAGTAATTAGTTCTAAATTAAATTTTATCTTATTGCTTAATCTTGCTTAAAAATTTAACAGATCTGTTTATTCAAAATATATTTATATAAACGTGGCTTTGAGTACGTACTAGAATGAAGAAATATGAAGAAGATGCAAAAATTGCTCAATTTTAGAGTCTCTGTTCATAAGTAGAGTGATATAATGAGGTGGTAAGATTTTGAAAGATCACACATAGACACTCAGTTCTTCAGTTTACCAAATGTATGACTTTAGAGAGGTTATTTACTTGCCTAATCTCAGTTTTATCATCTGGTTATGAAATTTGGATAATAAAATAGATCGATCTTAGTTTTGCAGGCTAAAATTGATTCAGCTCAGTCAGTTGTAACTCTCTAATATCTATTTCATGCTTATATCAGAGAGCTGCCTGTTATGATGTTGGCAATCTAATTTAAAATACTTCAGCATAGAGAGTGTTATATTATATATATTTTAGTTTAAATTAAGCTATATTTTAGGAGGAGTCACATATACTAACCAAGATTTTATGGTTGGGGTGATCAGCCAGCTTTTATCAGAAAGTCCAAAGAGAGAGCTATTAGAAGTACTTGTCTTTATCTCCTATGACTATAACTGCTGGTATCGTAAATTATTGAAAAAGTCTCTCAGTTAAATAGGCGACTGTTTCAAAAATATTTTGGGAAAGGGGTTAAAATGTCTTGAAGATACTCCCATCCTTGAACAAAACAAAGCATAAGAATCTTTCATAAATTTTGACCTTCTGGAGTGGTGCCTGATGTTGGATTCCTAAACTGCCGCATGCTCAGAGGTTGCCAATTGCTAATACAATTCTGCCTCCAGGATATTCTTGATCTGCCTTCCGAATCTTCCGTTTAGTGTGATTGGTTACGGATATATGAGACACAATTGAGGCTATAGATCAGATTATATGACTATTGTGTGTCTACTACCTAATATATGTTTGTGTAGAAAAATTTGGCATAAGATTTGCTTTTATAATAACTTGAAAGCAAAAATATAGAGGAAACTTAACTTTCATCCATATCTGTACCTAGTATTTGTGCTCTCTCAAATAGGCCTACCTCAATCAGTTCTCAATTTGATCATAATAGATACAATTCTTTTGGCAACATTCTTGTTTCCCACCCAATATTACATCTGTAATTTCAAGAGACATGTTTTAGTCATTTTTATATCTCCAGCACCTAGTATAGCATCAGACACATAGCAGAAACTTTGTTGATGTTTGTTTTGGATTAAATGGATTTATTGTTATCTCTGCAAAGATAATGAGAAATAAGATTAATTTTCTATGAAACAACATAAGCAATAGTAACAAAATAGTAACTGTGATAGAGTATCTAATATATAACAGATATTCTATTGGATATTTTCCAGTTATTTTGTTATTTTTTCCTCAGCAGCACCACCATCCCTCTCCACCTAATTTATGTGTTCATACTTAAATAAATTTGTAAGCTAAATTGCCAAGATTCAAATCCAACTATATCTGATTCCCAAAACCATGTTCCAATTCTACGTCCTTAATTCTTTTTTCACTTTGCTAGTAATTAACACAGCAGATGCCACCAATTTACCCAATTATCTCAACTTAGTGGGGTACAACTACGAGAAGATTCTCTTTTTCACCATTCATTTTCCTAACTGTATCATGTCCACCTATCTCTTCCTCAATGGACAGCAGACCATTTAATGACATCTTGAGCATATTCCATAAATTCACGTCAAGTTCAACTACTAAAAGTTCATCCAGTGTTAAATTCCAAACTCAAATCTGTTTTTCAAAACACTTCCCACTACCACTGTTACCGAAGCAAAAGTGGGTTCGCCTCCTGGCAGAGTTAAAATCAGACTCTTGACCAGAAGTAGTTGTCATACAAAGTAGAACTTATTTGCAGCAAATAAGAGGCCATGTGGAATCATTTCCAAAGTTATGGCATCCCGAACAAAGGAAGCTGGGGCTTTTTATTTCAGATGAGAGGTGAACATTCAAAAGAGAGAGGTGGGTATTCGCTTGCACAGGCTGAGTTGGAAAACATGCTTCCACATGTTTTCCAACTCCTCCCAAAGAGGGGATCTTAGCATTAAAAATGAGGCAAAGATCATAGGCCTTGCTCTTGTGGTGGGGCTTAGTCTGGTCCAGGGTGGTTGGTATTGCATCTCTTAAACAGTTAAGTGCTTCCGAACCCACCCTTGAGTTCCACGGGGCAATTAATCTGTGACACCACCACTGCTTGTTCAACTCGTCCCTTCAGTACCTGAAGAAAGGAAAAGGATGTGGTATGCTTTTTTACTTCGTTTACATCCCATTTTGGAATAAAGTTGTACTTGACCCAGCTCTGGCTTAATACCACCCTATACAGCTTTAAGGCAAACTCTTCTGGTATTTGAAGCTTGGAGGCAGGTGAAAGGAAAAACAATTGGTCTTTCATTAAACAATTCAGTTGATTGCTGATTGCGTTACTTTCCTGGTTAATGTTGACTGGACCAGTGTTGACCTCTAGGTAGCAGACACAGAAATAGTTTCTTGAAGGAGCAGTTGCGAGTTGTTTGGATGATTTTGTAGAATTTCCAGCTTTGTATTAAACCATACCAGCATCCCTTGAGTCCCGACGCTGGCAGTGCACTTTTCTGTAGTCTCCCGTCCAGCTGCCAGAAAGGTAGCTCAAGCCCAGATGCAAAATTAACACAAGGAACACTCTCACATCATTTCCACGCCAAAAGATAGCCGTATAGACTACTCCATTGCCGTAATCTATCTCCATTTTAAAAAATGTCTTCTCCTACTGCTCAAATAGGTATTAGATCTGTTATCTAAGTCAACTGTCCATGCAAAATTCCAGCTGAGAAAAATATGCCAAATTTGATTTTTTTACTGGCACTGGAAATCTCTATAAGTAGTTCCCCTGAGACCTCCTTATTTTGCCTTTAGCTTGAGACAGACAAAGGGGGCAGGTGGGTGGGGCCAGAGAATTCCCTTTTGGGCCACAACTTCAGATTCTTTTTCAGGCTTTTGTTTGAGAAATGTGTAGGGTTCTCAGTCTGTGTACAATCACCTCTGAATGAGCATGAAGGGAAACACCTAAAACCAATTTTTTGCAGCTCCTATTATATCTCTCTTTATAAAAGGGGATGTTTAAAATCTCATTTTTCTCAGGTTTAGGCCAGGATAGACAATTGTAGGGCAAGGAGAATAATCTATCACATACATGATCTTACGTATGTGTGCCAATGGTGATATGTGAGATTATTTTAATGTGATACAGATTGGCATTTTTAAAATTTGTAATGATGATATATCCATTTTAGTGCATATTAAAATAATCATGACTAGCATAGAAAACTCATTATTTCAAAGACACATAGCTTAGAATGAACCTAACTTTTAGGAAAGAGATGATTTAATTTCAATTTTTAAAAAGTGTTAAGAAAATATTAATACAGTAATTAAAGGTTACAAAAAATTATAAGGATGGCATAAGAACAAATGAAGGCCGATACTGCATAAGTCAAAGTAAATCCAAGCACAAGACTTTATTATTTCTGGGGGGGGGGGGAAGCCACTTGAGCTTTCACATTCATAATCAAGCAAACAAGAAACATATTATCTACAAATTGAAGTTGTAAATGCATGCTTATCTTTTTTTGAAGATAGAGTGATAGTTTCTGGTAATTTGTATGATTCAATACCTCAAGTTAAGACTAAAGACAAATTTTTTCCTGCAAATCAATCATAACAGAGATAGAGTGTAAAATGTTATTTATATGTCGCCAAATTTTTGTTAGAAAATATTAATTTTTAAATGTTTTAATTAATTACAAAGGGCTTATTAAAACTAAAATGGACATATGTAACATTAATACTATTATATGTTTTGTATTTACCTTCCATTCCAAGAGAGTGACCAACACGAGAGATGCCTGTCTTGTGTGTAAATACAAGTGCCATAGAAGAATCTAAGGAGCTATGACAAAAATAAACTGACCTGGGCTTGAGAAATGGCTTGCAATGAATATATGTGGCTTAGAATGCCAAAAGGATGATAAAACCACTGGCTTCAGGAATTCACGTAGATGTCACACAGAAAGAAAATATCAGACTGGTTCTTTCTATATCAGAACCAGCGGATGGGCACGAGAAGTTCATGACTATCTTTAACAATAGTAGATCTGTCCAGAAACATAATATTCTGCTTTGGGAAAGTAATAAATTCTCTATCCGAAATAGGTTCAAATAGAAAATGGATGACCACAGAAACATAGGCACAATGTTGATAGGTAAGAGTGTGGTCTTGATGATCTCTAAAACTCTATCCATATTATTGGTACAATGAGATGTCATTAGTACAGCAAATAAAATAAATTAAAATATTTGCATCTGGAGTTCTTGTATGAATTTGTCTCTAAAATGTAGATTTGTATATATATCACAGGTTAACAGTGACAAAATAGGCCCTTTTGAACATAGTAGTGAACAAAAATAATCAAGAATGAAGTGCTATAGACAAAATGACATAAAATGAATGTAGAGGCTTAATTTTATAGGGAAACATATATATAGCTGGGGTTCATATGTATATATGTATGCATATGTGTGTATATACACATGCATTTATACTCCATGTGATCAGAAAAATAATACCTTATAAAACAATAGTTAGGACTATTTGGCCACACACCTAGATATGAATATTCGTGCCAATTTGATCATAACTCTTGATAAATCTAAGGTTGGTTTCAAAATAAATTTTAAAATTTCCATGAAGAACATAAGGCTGTAGTACAATATGTGACAGATTTTGTAGAAGGATCATAAAAAAATTATGTTAAAAGCCATTTTGTGACTTTTGTAAACCAGAAGAAGGAAACCTTTCTGCCAAGTCGTCTGACCTCAGTGAATCTGAAATGCAATTTTACAATGAGTTTATTTTTGACGGCAGTCGAAAGAGAACAAGATGAATGTCAGAAAACAAACTGCATGACTTGTAATGAATAAAGAATAAAGATGCCAGATTATTCTGAAGTATTGAAATAAAAATTTTATGTGAACAACTCCCATGAGAAAGTAAACTTAGATTAATACTTCAGGAATGAATAGAAGTGGGTCATGGGCACTGGTTCAGCCTTGCGGTGAGGACTACAGCTGAAGACAGAGGCATGTTTATAATGTCAGAAATGAGCTCCCTAAGCTTTGATTTGTTATAATGTGTTGAAAGACAACGCTTAAAATTCATTTTTTTACATCAGAAGTACAATGGATTTAACCATCTTGTGGAAGGGTATAGAAGTAAAAGAAATATAAATAAAAAATTTCTCTATATCCATTAAATAAATCTCACAGAGTTAAAGACTAAGGAATTTGGTAATTTGGTTTCCTATATTCTCACTTCTCTTGTTGTTATACAATTTTAAATCTATTTAGAAATCTGTTTAAGTTATTACATACACCGAGTAGACACTCAATAAATATTTATTGTAAAAATGATTTAATGAATGAATAAATGAAACATCAAATTACAACATTTTTATTTCAGATATTGATGTTCTGTATTCGGGCTTATATCCCTGAAAAGATCTCAAGTGGCTATTTTATTTTATTTTTGTTTTCATTTCATTTCATTTTATTTATTTGGAATCAGTGTAGTTCACATTAACGAACATTAGAATAGACTCATAACCCTGTTAACTTTTTTGAAACTATAATTTATTATTACCTTTTATACACTTTAGTGCTCTGTAACAGCACAAATGGTCTTTCAAATATATTTACTGTAACATTCCACTGTTACATATTTCTATAATAAGTATTATCAAACATTTATTTACTGTAAGAAGCCATAGCATGAACTATAAAGCTTATGAGAGATCAAGTCAAACTTCCGTCCTCTACTCAGGGAACAAATACTTTATAACATAAAAATGTTATAGACAAGGCAATATATTTTAAGTCTCTATTGTGAATATTGTACAAAAGTGACTGCCTACGTTCTCCAAAATCCTCACAAACTGAAGTCTGTACTAGTCCCCTGACAGATCCTTCTGTTGCTTTCTGCCCATCTAAACTTCTCCAATGCTTGTTATAACTCTATGCTATTCTAAACAGGTAATCTAACATCCTCTAATTTTTTACTAAATGATTTACTTACTTTCATGGAAACTTGGCTTTGTCCTTAAACCTACTTTGCATACTATTTTCCTATAGATGCCGCTTAGAAACTGGTATCATTTTCTTCCAAACAATTATTCCTTCATCTTTCTAAAACAGAATGAAGGAAAGGGGAGGAAGGATGGGAATGAAATACAGAGAAAGAGAGAAATAGAGAGAGGCAAAATAACTAGTGAAAATAGATAGAATTTAATTCTATCACCATTCGTGATAACTTCTGAATCTCTCAGATAATTGATCTGACCTCCTAGGATTATTTTTCTTTAACCTACTCACCTCTGTTTCATCCACATATTTCTACTCTCATAAAGATGACCTTGTCATCACTAGAACAAAACTGTACCACCACTGTTATTCTTATTCTTCAAAAATCTTGAATAAGGCTGATAGAGAAGTCAAGAATGAAAATGAGCACCCATATTACCAATAAAAAATTTAAGAATTAACACATATCCAAAATGTTTGGACCTTCCTATGCAGTCTTCCCCTATGAAACCTCATCACTGACCCTGCCCGCTGGAGTAAACCTTCTCTAGAATGGAGTTTTATCATTTCTATGGATTTATAAATACTTTAATTTATATGTATCCTAAGAGTTACACGTGTTTCTAAGTGCTTTCTAAATATTATAATGAATATACTTTTTGAAATTACATGCCATTCATTTTATTTATATTGATCCTTCTTTTCTCTTTTTCCCCCAGCTTTATTGGGGTATAATCGACAAAAAATGTATATATTTAAGGTGTATAATGTGATGATTTGATATACATATACACTGTGAAATGATTACCACAATCAAGCTAATTAACACATCCATCACCTCTCATAGTCACCATTTTTTTTTTGTGATGAGAACACTTAAGATCTACTCTCAACAGCTTTCAAATACACAAAACAGTATTGTTAACTACAGTCGCCATGCTGTACGTTAGATCTCCAGAACTTATTCATCTTATGGTTGAAAGTTTGTATCCTTTGACTAACACTTCTCCATTTCGCTCACCCCTCAGTCCCTGGCAAACATCACTCTACTCTGCTTCTGTGAGTTTGACTTTTTTAAATTTCACGTATAAATGAGACCATACAATATTTGTTTTTCTGTGTCTGGCTTATCTCACTGAGCAAAATGTCCTCCAGGTTTACACATGTTGTCACAAATAATAGGCACATCTTTCTATGGCTCAATAATATTCCATTATATATAATATAATAAACATAATATAACATAGTATATATCGCATTTTCTTTATCCATTCATCCATTGATGGACTCGCATTGTTTCCATATCTTGCTTATTGTGAATAATGCTGCAATGAATGTGGGAGTGCAGATACCTCTTTGAGATACTGCTTTTATTTCCTTTGGATATATACCCAGAAGTGGGATTGCCAGACCATGTGATTGTTCTATTTTTAATTTTTGAAGAACTTCCATACTGTTTTCCACAATAGCTATACCACCTTACATCCCTACCACAAATGTACAAGGATTCCCTTTTCTCCACATGCTTGTCAGTGCTTACTATATGTGTCAACCTAGTTCATTTGGTTTTTTATTAGTGCTGTGTGGTGTTGCACTTATAAGTATCTTGCAGTGTATTGATTAAATCTCTTGTTGATGGACTTTGGTGTTATTTCTATTTTTTGATATAAACGTGTTTTCACATATCCTCACGTATATATGTAAGAGATTATTTAAATCATGTCTTCAGGAATGGAACTGCTATGGTATTTAATATGATCATGTTCCACTTTACAAAATATTGTCCATTTTTTCCTCAGAAAAATGAGTTTATGAAATGTACATCTTGTGTTTTGTTTTACTGCTATATTCTCAACACTACACGCAGTGCCTGACACGTGGTAGGAATTAAATAAATATTTGTTGAATGAATGACTGAACATTGACCATAAGTGGTGATTGTCAGATCTACCCTGATCATTTCCTGGGATTCAGGGCAGGAGTACAAATAACGGCTTACAATCCATATGTCTAAACATTTAAAAGTTATAACTAAGCCAATAGATTTGTTAAATAAGTTCTATTCTTCTATCATGACAAATATATATATATTTTTTTTTTTTTTTTTGTGAGGAAATCAGCCCTGAGCTAACATCCGCCAATCCTCCTCTTTTTTTTGCTGAGGAAGACAGCCCTGGGCTAACATCGGTGCCCATCTTCCTCCACTTTATATGGGACGCCGCCACAGCATGGCTTACCAAGCAGTGCGTCGGTGCGCGCCCGGGATCCGAACCAGCGAACCCCGGGCCGCCGCAGCCGAGCGCGCGCACTTAACCGCTTGCGCCACCGGGCCGGCCCCATGACAAATATATTTTTTAAGTGACCCGAGCGGCCAGGTGCTCCTTAGGTACACGACTATACAGAGAAAGACAACTTGCTGCCCGGACCCCAGGCCGACGTCTTGTCCCACTTCCCTTATCACCTTCGGTTGTATATTGCGCCCTCTCCCACACACGTAAACATACCCTAGTCCACGAATTCGCTCTCTGTTAACAGTCCCTGCAACATCTACCTTTTGATCCCTTTCAGGGTAAGGGATGCACGAATCAGGGGTATGATTTGCCCTTGTAAGTTCAGACCTAGGAAAGCGGCTAGCAGAGTACCTAGAAGTGGTCTGGGAACTTTTTGGCATGGAAGTCAGGGTCCCAGTTTCTTGGAGGCTTAGAGGAGGGTGTGGGTGTCAGGTGGGCACATCCTTGTGCCTTTATCTTATGAGAAAGGCTTTGGCAAGAGGACAGCAGAGCAGGGGCCTTCTTAGGCACTGTGATAAACAGCCATTTAAAAAAAATTCCCATCTGTTTCATTTTTCTTATACAAAAACATGAGTTGGAAAACAAAAGATATACCAATTGCCAGCAGAATTTTTTATTATAAGATTCTACAAAGAGAAAATTACATTTCAATAAATACAATCAGTACAATGTTACAGAAAACTGTAAACACCGTTCACGGAAAGAGCACAAGTGCATAGGCAGTTAACGCAGCAAATCACTACTATACTTGAAACGTTTCATCATTCTGCCATTATAACTAAAAATTATAACTCAAATAATTCCTCATATTAAACAGATATACACACTTTGAACAAACACTATGTGTGTCAATATTTAAAGTAGTTTAATATAACAAATGAGCTTGCTTCTTGCTCATTGACATCTCATCTTGGATAGACTGATGAGAATGGTATTCACAGGAGATAATGTATATCTACACTGTTTCTATGTTTTGTTTTAATCAGATTCAACAAGGAGAAATAATTCTCACACATGTATGTGGACGGGATTGGAAAAAGAGATTTAATGTAATTTATTCACTGTGAAGAGAATGATGCTGTATTGTCAAAATTAATACTCAAACATTCGTCAATAGCCAATTCCAACTATTTAATTTATAAATTATATTTAAATGTATACATTTTCAATAAAAGAAATGGATCTTGGATCCATAAATTTTCTATATGTTTTCTTTTAATGCATAGAAAAATTAAATTTAAAATTTCTGTAAATGTTATTTTAATGGAAAATAAAATTCAAAACATTTTACCAAATTTGTAAGGTATTCATTGATAACTTGCACGATCATTGCCCACCTCTTTGATAATACATAATTGCTAAAACTTAAGGAGCAAATAATAACAATCTAGAGAAATTCTGTTTCCTAACTTTTGTTTTTCTCTTTAGATCTTATCTGTCATCAAAAAAATATTTCATGTCCCTTACTTTAACAAAAGTATTAGAATCATTAAAAATACACACGATAGACAATGAAGCAAATCCAAATGTTTAATTCATATTAAAACATTAAAAACAGTATGGTTTCGTACCTTGCGTAAAAACAATGGTTCTTTTTGTAGTTCAAAATTCTCAGCATAAATTATTTCCTAAACAACCACTGTAACACTACATGTACCTCTATAAGTGTTTATGATTAGCTTTCACATAATAAAAGAAAACGCACGATGTGTTAGCTTTAAATAATTCACAAGTTTTACTATGTTACTGAACACTGTTTTGTTGCTTCTTTTTCTGGAGGAGAGGAGGAGAATGGCGCAGGACAGGGGAGCAAAACTTCCTTCATGAGAAAAGCAGCACATTGATTCGTATTCAGGCAGCTGCACCGTTAGTACATACTTCTACTAAAAAAACCCTAAACTCCAGAGTTTTTAGGACTACATGCATTAGGACTACAATTGATAAATTAACTTTAAAATATTAAACATTGCGGAGTGGTCCTAGTGTGAATGACTAATAAACAGCTATTCTTTCTTTTTTTTTTTTGTGAGGAAGATCAGCCCTGAGCTAACATCCATGCCAATCCTCCTCTTTTTTGCTGAGGAAGACCAGCCCTGAGCTAACATCTATTGCCAATCCTCCTCCTTTTTTTCCCTTTTTCTCCCCAAAGCCCCAGTAGATAGCTGTACGTCATAGTTGCACATCCTTCTAGTTGCTGTATGTGGGCCGCGGCCTCAGCATGGCCGGAGAAGCGGGGTGTCGGTGAATGCCCGGGATCCGAACCCCGGCCGCCAGTAGCGGAGTGCATGCACTTAACCACTAAGCCATGGGGCAGGCCCCGATAAACAGCTATTGACACATGCTCCTCACCACACAATTTCAACAAGACCTAACTTGGCCTGTACACAAGATGCCACAGCAATGTCAAATTGCTATCAAAGTTTTAAACACTTGTTCTCAATGTTTAGATTACTACATTGGCAAAGAGACTCAGGGCATTCTTAGCCTTTAAATTTATGACTCGATTTTTATTTGATAATGTACAACTTTCATATACTAAATGTCACATTTTATGTGTACCTTTTTATGTCCTTTAATATATGTGGACAATGTGAAGTCTTGTATACTTCAGACTAATTGCATTGGTCAAAATTACAACTGAAAAAACAATGTTTCTAAGGAAACAATATCTGTGCATTAATGAGTGGCAATGAAAAATCCTTTGCTAAGTTTATTTTTTTCAGTGACTTCGTCTGCCACATCACTGGCTAGTTTCTGAATACATTAAGATGTAGTGTCACTGGAAAGTGATATTTGAACTCTCTTCTTTGCCACTCATTCTCCCCAAAATACCAAGAAAACATTTCTGATACAGTCTTTGGCTAATATTGGCAATTTACTTATATAGATATTGATATAAATATTTAATCTCAGCTTTGGAAGTAATGCCCACAAGAAGCCACAAACCACTAATGTTTTATGTGAAATATTAAACATTTGCTGTTAAATGTTTTTAACAGATTTGTTGAAATATAATCCAAATACCTTATAATTCCATTTAAAACATACAGTAAAGAAGGTTTTAGCATATTAAAAGTTCGGTATCTGTCACAATATACTTTTAGAGAACTGTTATCACCCCAAACAGAAGCCCTATTTCCTTTAGTAGCCTTATAATATTCTCTCCCTACCCACTATGTCAAAAGTAAAAGCTAATCTACTTTATGTCTTGACAAATGTGCCTATTCTGGAACTTTCATATAAATGAAATCATAAAATATGTGGTACATTATGACTAACTTCTTTTGCTTACCATAACGTTCTCAAGATTTATCCATGTTGTAGCATGTATTAGTACTTCATTATTTTTTATGACTGTATCATATGAATATACTGTATTCTGTTTATCCAATCATCACTTGAGGGACATTTGGTTTGTTTTCACCTTTTTGCTATTGTGAATAATCCTGCTATGAATATTTGTGTACAAGTTTTTGCGTAGATGTTCGGTATTATTGCTTGTGAGTATATACCTAGGAGTAGAATTCCCAGGTTATATATATGCTAACTCTATGTTTAATATTTTGAGGAAGTCTCAGCCTGTTGTCTAAAATGTCTGTACCTTTTTACCTCCCTATCAGCAATGCGTGAGTATTCCAAATTTTCCACATCCCCATAAATACCAATTATTGTCTGTCTTTAATTATAGCCATCCCAGTGGGTTTGAGGGGTGTCTCATTATGGTTTTAATTTGTATTTTCCTAATTAGTAATGAAGTTGAGCATATTTTCATGAGCTTAGCGGCCATTTGTATATCTTCTTTGGAGAAATATCTATTTGTATCCTTTGCCTATTTTTTATTTCATTTATTTATTTATTTATTTTTTTATTGAGATAACATTAGTTTATAACAATATATACGTTCAAGTGTGTGACGTTATAATTTGACATCTGTAAATACTACAGCTTGCTCACCACCAAAAGTCTAGTTTCCATCCATCACCATACAATTGACCCCCTTTACCCATTTGCCCTTCCCCCACCCCCCTTCTGCTCTGGTAACCACCAATTTGTTGTCTCCTTCTATGAGTTTGTTTTTGTACATTTTGTTTTATTTTTGTTTAGTTTCTATATTCCATATATAAGTGAAATCATACAGTATTTGTCTTTCTCCATCTGACTTTCTTCACAGCATAATACCCTCAAGGTTCATCCATGTTGTCGCAAATGGCAAAATTTTATCTTTTTTTGTAGCTGAGTAGTATTCCATTGTATTTTTACAATCATGCACCACACAGGGATGTTTCAGTCAACAAGAAACTGCGTATGCAATGATGGTCCCGTAAGATTAGTACTATATAGCCTAGATATATAGTAGGCTATACCATCTAGGTTTGTGGGAGTCCTGTAGAGGAGGAAAAAATTTCCCTCCATACTTCTACGTTCTTCTGATTAGTCTAAGAATTAAATTGACATGAGACAGATTAACAGGAGAAAAATAAACAAAAGTTTAATAACATGTATACATGGGAGAAACCCAAGAAACTTGAGTAACTTGCCAAAATGACTGAAACCCTCAATTTAAATACCATCCTCAGCTAAAGACAAAAGAAGATGTTGGGAGTGAGGAGAGTTGGGGACTTCAAAGGGAAGGAATGCAATCCACAGGTAGGTGAAAAGGAACAAACATTTGGAAAACAAATGTTTGTTTGGCCCCACAGAAACAGAAGAACACAGAGGAGAACCCTACAAACAGGCTTTTCTAGGTTCCTCCCTGTCTACCACCTAGTACATGTTATGGTAAGGTGATAGCTTGCTTCCTGAGACAAATTTTTTTTATCTGAATTCTTTTAGGCAGTTAAGGGGGAGATAACAAGAAAAGTTTTTGTTTCTTAAAAATAATCACTCTAAAGTAATCCTCATGTTAAAGAGATACATGATGGGTTGGCAAATTTTGTTATCCTTCAGTATACTCTATGATGCACACACAACAACGAAATCGCCTAACAATGCATTTCTCAGAAAGTATGCCTATCATTAAGTGAAGCATGACAGTATACCATATCTTTTTTATCCATTCATTTGTTGATGGGCACTTAGGTTGTTTCCGTATCTTGGTTATTGTAAATAATGCTGAAATGAACATGAGGGTGGATATATCCTTTTGAATTCATGTTTTTGTATTTTTTTGATAAATAGCCAGAAGTGGAAAAGCTAGATCATATGGTAATTCTATTCTTAATTTTTTGAGGAATCTCCATACTGTTTTTTATAGTGCCTGCACCAATTTACATTCCCACCAACAGCGCACAAGTGTTGCCTTTTCTACAATCCTCTCTAACACTTATTTCTTGTCTTTTTGATAGTAGGCATTCTAACGGTCATGAAGTGATATCTTATTGTGGTTTGATTTGTATTTCTCCAGTAAGTAGTGATGTTGAACATTTTTTCATGTGCCTGTTGGCCATCTATATGTCTTCTTTGGAAAAATCTTTATTCAGATTCTCTACCCATTTTTTAATTGGGTTGTTTGGGTTTTTTGTCGTTGTTATTGAGTCATATGAGTTCTTTACATATTTTAGATATTAACCCTTTATCAGATATATGATTTGCAAATATCTTCTCCCATTTGGGAGGTTGTTTTTTCATTTTGCTGATGGTTTTCTTTGCTGTGCAGAAGCTTTTTAGTTTGATGTAGTCTAATTTGTTTGTTTTTACTTTTGTTTTCCTTGCCTGAGGAAACATATCCAAAAAAATATTGCTAAGACCAATGTCACAGAATGTGCTGCCTACATTTTCTTCTAGGAGTTTTATGACTCCAGGTCTTACATTTAAATTGTTAATCCATTTTGAATTAATTTTTGTGTATGATGTAGAATAGTAGTCTAGTTTCATTCTTTTGCATGTGACTGTGCAGTTTTCCCAAAACCATTTGTTGAAGATACTTTTCTTTCTCCATTGTATGTTCATGGCTGCTTTGTCATAAATTAGTTGTTCATATATCTGTGCATTTATATCTGGACTCTCAATTCTGTTCAATTGGTGTGCATATCTGTTTTTCTGCCAGTACCATACTGTTTTGGTTACTATAGCTTTGTCATATAGTTTGACTTCAGGGAGTGTGATACTTCTGGCTTTACACTTTTTATTTTTTATTTTTTTTGTGAGTAAGATTGACCCTGAGCTAATGTCTGTTGCCATTCCTCCTCTTTTTGGTTGAGGAAGATTGTTGCTGAGCTAACATCTGTGCCAATATTCCTCTATTTTGTATGTGGGATGTCACCACAGCATGGCTTGATGAGCAGTGTGTAGGTCCATGCCCAGGATCTGAACCCATGAACCTTGGGCCGCCGAAGCAGAGTGCGCGAACTTAACCACTATGCCATTGGGGCCGGCCCCCTAGCTTTGTACTTGTTTCCCCAGAATTGCTCTTACTACTCAGGGTCTTTTATGGTTCCATACAAATTTTAGAATTTTTTGTTCTATTTTTGAGAAAAATGCCATTGGGGTTTTGATAGGGATTGCATTGAATATGTAGATTGCTTTAGGTAATATGGGTATTTCAACAATGTTAATTCTTCCAGTCCATCTGCATAGAATATCTTCCAATTTCTTTGTGTCTTCTTCAATTTCCTTCAGCAATGTCCTGTGGTTTTCATTGTGCACATCATTCGCCTCCTTGGTTAAATTTATTCCTGGGTATTTTATTGTTGTTATTGTGATCGTAGATTGTAAATGGAATTGTTTTCTTAATTTTTCTTTCTGATATTTCATTGTTAGTGTACAGAAATGCAACGGATTTTGATATGTTGATTTTGTACCTTGCAACTTTACAATATTCATTTATTTTCCTAATAGTTTTTGGTGGAGTCTTTAGGGTTTTCTGTATATAAAATCATTTCATCTGCATAGTGACAACTTTACTTCTTTTCCAATTTGGATGAATTTTATTTCTTTTTCTTACCTGATAGCTCTGGATAGAACTTCCAGTACTATGTTGAATAAAAGTGTTGGGAGTGGGCATTCGTGTCTTGCTCCCAATTTTAGAGGCTAAGCTTTCAATTTTTCACCATTGAATATGATGTTAGCTATGGGTTTGTCACATATAGCCTTTATTATGTTGAGATATTTTCCTTCTACACCCATTTTATTGAGAGATTTTATCATAAATGGATGTTGAATCTTGTCAAATGCTTTTTCTGCATCTGTTGAGATGATCATGTGATTTTTACCCTTTAATTTGTTAATATAGTGTATCATGTTGATTTATTTGTGGATGTCAAACCATCCTTGCATCTCTAAAATAAATCCCACTTGATCATGGTGTATGATCCTTTTAATGTATTGCTGTATTTGGTTTGCTAATATTTTGTTGAGAATTTTTGCATCTATTTTCATCAGAGATATTGTCCTGTAATTGTCTTTTTTTTGTTTTGTCCTTGACTGGTTTTCGTATCAGGGTAATGTTGACCTCATAAAATGAGTTAAGAAGTGTTAGCCCTCCTCTTCAATTTTTGGAAGAGTTTTGGAAGGATAGGTATTAAATCTTCTTTGAATGTTTGGTACAATTCACCAGAGAAGCTATCTGGTCCCGGACTTTTGTTTTTTGGAGGTTTTGATGACTGTTTCAATCTTTTTACTTGAGATTGGTCTATTAATTAGTCTACTGATTAGTGATTTTCCATTTCTTCATAGTTCAATCTTGAAAGGTTGTATGATTCTAAGATTTATTCATATTTTTACATTTTCTAATTTGTTGACATACATCTGTTTATATTAGTCTTTCATGATCCTTGTATTTCTATGTTATTGATTGTAACCTCTATGTTTTTTAATTTTACTTACTTGAGCCTTCTCTATTTTTTTCTTAGTGAGTCTAGCCAAAGGTTTGTCAATTTTGTTTGTTTTTTCAAAGAACTAGTTCTTAGTTTCATTGATCTTTTCTATTGTCTTTTTAGTTTCTATTTTATCTATTTTGTTCAAATTTTTTATTATTTCCTTCCTTTCACTCACTTTGTGCTTCATTTGTTCTTCTTTTTTTAGTTCCTTCAGGTGTAAGGTGAGATTGTTTACTTTCATTTTTCTTGTTTCTTGAGGTAGGCCTGTATTATTATAAACTTCCATCTTAGAACTGCTTTTGCTGCATTTCATAGATTTTGATAAGTAGTATTTTCATTTTCATTTGTCTCCATGTATTTTTTTTATTTCTTCTTTGATTTCTTTGTTGATCCAATAGTTTTTCAGTAGCATGTTGTTTAATCTACCACCTCATATTTGTGATTTTTTCAGTTTTCTTGTAGTTTATTTCTAGTTTGATACTGTTGTGGTTGGAAAAGATGCTAGATATGATTTCAGTATTCTTAAATTTATTGAGACTTCTTTTGTGTCTCAACATATGGTCTATCCTTGAGAATATTCCATGTGTCCTTGAGAAGAACATGTATTCTGCTACTTTTGTATGGAATGTTCCATATATATCCATGAAGTCCATGTGGTCTAATGCATCATTTAAGCCTGATGTTTCCTTGTTTGCTTTCTGTCTGGGTAATCTATCCATTGTTGTAAGTGAGGTATTAAAATCACCTACTTTTATTGTGTTGCTGCCAATTTCTCCCTGTAAGTCTGTTAATAGTTGCTCTATATATTTTTGTGCTCTTATGTTGGGTGCATATATATTAATAAATGTTATATCTTCCTGATGGATTGTCCCATTTATCATTATACAGTGTCCATCTTTGTCTTTTGTTATCTTTTTTTGGCTTGAAGTCAATTTTGTCTGAAATAAGTATAGCCACACCCACTTTCTTTTGACTACCATTTGCTTGGAGTATCATCTTCCACCCCTTCACTTTGAGCCTATGTTTGTCTTTAGAGATGAGGAGACTCATCTCAGCTCTAAAGGCAGAATCTACTTAGGTCTTGTTTTTTAATCCATCCAGACATTTTGTGCCTTTGGATTTGTAAGTTCAATTCATTTACATTTATTTTGATTATTGATATATGAAGATTTACTACTATCATTTTATCTTTTGTTTTCTGGTTGCTCTATATCTCCATTGCATCTTTTCCCTTGTATTTCCGTACGCTTTTTTAGTTTGGCAGTTTCCTATGATGTTTTTCTCAGTTTCCTCATTTTCTATATTTCATGTCTCTGCTCTAGATCTTTGTTTTGTGGTTACCATGAGATTTGTATAAAACATCACATAAACAAAATAGTCTTTTTTCTGTTGATTTTCTTACCTTATCTTTATTTGCCTATACAAGTTCTGTCCTTTTCCTCCTCCCTTTTTCTGTTTTTTTCCTCACAAATTACTACTTTTTATGTTGTGAGTTCATTACCATACTGAAGTAAATTTAGTTATTTTTCACACTCCCCCCTCCTTTACCTTTATGCTATAATTAAGTGTTTAACACCCTATTCTGTAATAGATTTGCAGTTTTCTTGTTCTGTCTGTTTACTTATCACCTTACTCAAAGTTTTGTGTACTTTTGCCTTTTTTTTCTTGTAGAAGAAGAGTTCTTTGTAACATTTCTTGTAAGGCAAGTCTAGTGGTGGTGAACTCCCTCAGCTTTAGTTTCTCTGGGAAAGCCTTTATTTTTCCTTCATATCTGAAGAATAACTTTGCTTGACATTCTTGGCTGGCAGTTTTTATCTTTCAATATTTTGAACATATCTTTCCACTTTCTCCTGTCCTGTAGAGTTTCTGCTCAGAAATCTGATTGCCTAATGGGAGCTGCTTTGTAGGTTACTGTCTTTTATTCTCTTGCTGCCTTTAAAATTCTTTCTTTGTCATTGACTTTTAATAGTTTTATATAATGTGTCTTGGAGTGATTTCTCTATCAGTTAGATCATAATTTTCTATGACTTTAAGTTTGGTTTCTGGAGAATTGTCATTTTCTATTGTGATACTGTGTTATAATTTTTCATGGTGCTTGATGAGTTGTTCTTTTGCAAACACATTTGTAGTAGCAAACACATTTCTTATTTAGATAAGGCTTTGTTTACTTTGATTCTGACCTGCCTCTGGTTATATTTGAGAGCCAGCACTTTCCACCTTCCATTTCCTCTGCTAGAGGTGTCATTGGTGCCCTCGTTGTCACTGCTTGTGCCTCTGAGGTCACTGGTGCTTTGCTACTGCCAGTGTCACTGCAGTCACAGGCCTCATCACTGGGCACTAGGATGGTGAGCACCTCTGCTGCTTCTGGGCTCCCTGGGTTGCAGGCTCCACCACCATGGCAGGGGGAGAGAGAGAGCAGGGCGAGAGCTGGTGTTGTGGGCTCCTTTGCCACATCCAGCATTATTAATTTTGCAAGTGCCACTCCCGTGGATCAGGGGGCTGGGGTTGCAGGTGCCACTGTGGCTGGAGGGACCAGGGTCATAGGCCCCACTACTGCTGCTGACTGGTTCCTTGTGGCCTCGTCACTGCTGTGGTTGGGGCACCAGAGTCATGTGCGCTGCCTCTGTTGCTGTTACCACGTTTTCTGGGGGTGTTGGTACCGCCCCTGCTGGGAGTGCTGGGTTTGTAGGCATTGCCACTGCTGCTAGGTGGACCAGGGTCACAGACACTGCTGCTGCCATTATGGGAGTGTAGGGGTACCTGGGTTGCGAGTGCCACTGTTGTTTCTGGAGCCTCTGTTCTCAGGGGCTGCTGTGATTCCTGGAGCCTTAGTCCACAGGCACTGCCACCATGGTCAGGGTAACCAGGGTCTTGGATGACCCCTGCTGCTGGAAGGGCTGTTGTTGCAGGGGTTTCCGTAAGTCCTGGAGAAGAGGGTGCTGAGTCACAAGTGTGGCCAGGATTCCTGGAGCCTCCAATGGCAGGTGATGCCACAGTTCCTGGAGTCTCAAGTCTTGGGAGCTGCTACCACTCTTTCCCTGGTTTCTCTGTCTCCACGAGGTCCAGTCCACCTACCTTCAGATGCACAGATGTGTGGATCTTTCAGGCATCCTGATGTGCTATGCAGAGGAGCCCTTGTTGGGCTATAGATGTCCTACTGGTTGTAACTTAAAGACGAGAGACAAATAGAACACAAACACTGACATGCTGTTGACATCACTCCTTTTGCCCATTTTTTAATTGGGTTATTTGTATACTATTGAATTGTAAGAGTTCTTTATAGCTTGTAGATACAAGTCTCATATAAGATATATTATTTGCAAATATTTTCTTTCTTTCTTTTGCTTGTCTTTTCATTCAATAGTGTTCTTTGAAACAGAGATTTATGGTGTCTTATATTACAATACATAGTCTATCCAATGTTATACAAATTTACCCCTATGTTTTCTTCTACCCGTTTTTGCTCTTACATTTAGATCTATAATCCACTCTGAGTTAGTTTCTATATATGGTGAAAGATAGCAATCCAAATCATTCTTTTACTTGTGGATGTCTAGTTGCCCCAAGACTATTTACTGAATAGACTATTTTTTCTCCATTGAGTTGATTTGCCATCCTTGTCCAAAGCCATTTAACCATTTATTCTTGGATCTCAAGTCGATTCTGTTGATCTACGTATCTCTCCTTATGCCAGTACTGCCACATCTTGATTATAGTAGCTTTGTAGTAAATGTTGGAATTGGAAAGTGTGAGTCCTCCAATTTTGTTCTTCTATATGAAGACCGTTTTGGCTATTCAGGGTCCCTTAAAATTCCATGTGAATTTTATAATCAGCTTGTCAATTTCTTCAAAAGATGCAGCTGGAATTTTGAAAGGGATTGTGCTGAATCTGTAAATCACTTCGGGTTGTATTGCCATCGTGATAGTTAATTTTTTGTGTCAACTTGCCTGGTTCATGGGATGCCCAGATATAATGTTAAATATTATTTCCAAGTATGTCTGTGAGGGTGTTTCTGGAAGAGATTGGCATTTTAATTAGTAGACTGAGTAAAGTGAATTGCCCTTTCCAATGTGGATGGGCATCATTCAATCCACTGAGAGCCTGAGTAAAAAAAAATAGGATTAAAAAGGGAGGATTCTTTTTCTCTAATTGCTTGAGTTGGGACGTAAATCTTCTCCTGCCTTCAGCATTCTTGATTCTCAGGCCATCAGACTCAGACTGGAGTCTATACCATTGGCTTTCTACATCTCCAGCCTTTGAACTACGCCATTGGCCATTCTGGGTCTCCAGCTTGCAGAGGGCGGATTGTGAGACTTTTCAGCCTCCATAGTTGAGTGAGCCAACACCTATAATAAATCTCTTTATATATATATATAATCCCTTATTGGTTCTGTTTCTCTGGAGAGCCTTGACTAATACAGCCATCTTAGCACTATTAAGTCTTCCAATCCATGAACCTGTGATCTCTTGCTATGTTTAAGTCTTTAATCTCTTTCAGCAATGTTTTGTTGTTTTCAGTATACAAATCTTCACTTGTTTTGTTAGATTTATCCCAGGCATGTCATTTTTTGATGCTATTGTAAATGGAATTGTTTTCTTAATTACATTTTCAGATTGTTCATTTCAAGTGTATAGAAATAAAATTGATTTGTGTATATTGATCTTGGATCATGCCACCTTACTGATCCTGCATTTTTTAGTTCTACTCGTTACTTAATGGATTCCCTAGGATTTTCTATATACAGGATCATGTTATCTGCAAATAAAGATAGTTTTACTTCTTCCTTTCCAATCTGGATGCCCTTTATTTATTTTTCTTGCCTACTATCCCTGGCTAGAACCTACAAGAAGATGGAGTTGTAAAGTGTTAATGTCTCTGATAGCATAAACATGGGACTAGGGAGCTCAATATTCACTCTAACCGCTCCAGTACAAGCCACAGTCAATTCTTACTAGAAGAACTATAATAGCCTCCATCCTGGTCTCCCACTATTCTTTCCTCTCATATACCAAATCATTTGAAACATGCCACAGTGATTCTATAGAGACACAAATATGATCATGTCATGTAAAAAAAATCTTCAGTGGTCTCTCATTGTAAAAATGGAATCTTCTGCTGTATATAAAGAATGACTTACCTTAATAATAATTCTGAGACTATGTGAGTAAAAGTGAATAATAAAAAATAATGTTTATAACATTATAGCAATAATAGTCAACTTAGAAGCTCATGTACTTTTACTATTTACTAGGTACCAATCAACATGTGCTGCAACTTTAATGACTATGAATTATTCCTCACAACAACTTCACAAGGGAAGTGTTATTTATCATTATGCTCATTTATAAATGAAGAGAATAAACATGAAGATGTTAATGCCCTATGTCATAGAATTCAAAATCAGATTTGTCTGATATAAAAACCCTTAAAAAAAGAGTCCCATGTGATAATAATAACACCAATGTAATGAAAATTTGCAGTTTACATTACCTCATTTGATTCTCAAAATCATTGTGAAATACTGTATAACCGAGGCTCAAAAAGTCTAAGTGACATGTCCAAGGTCTATAGAAAATGCTAAATAACTTATGACAAACATTGCTTTTCTGATAAATAAATGCAATGATTATAAATTTTAAGTTTGTTACTCAATGGCTTATTCAACCTTTCACCTCTAGGTTATTTTTTTTTTTTCCAAGCCAAGTTAGTGATGTGAAAAATTGATCTTTGGAAGCATAATGGGATTTATTATTTATGAGGACAGTGTATGGTATTAAGGCTAAGAGGACAGGCTTTGCTATCAGAAAGGCTACATGACCTTGGATAAAACATTCAATCTCCCTTTCCTAATACTTAAAATGGATATAAAAATATAACCCATTAGTGCTGTTGAGGGACATTCAATAAGGTAATATATGCTAGAATTTCACACAGTTGCTGACACATAACATAGGCTGATTGGATGATAAATTTTAATAATGGTTAAATAATAAGGTGAGGTGGAGTGATAAAGTAGAATTACCATTTATTTAACTCATTCAACAAACACGTATTGAGTCCCTCTTACTTGTTGGCAAGTGTGCCCCAACTGGAAAGATAAAATAAAAAACTCCACTTATCCTTTGCAGAGTTTAAAGTAAAACAAACAAAATACAAAAACATTCATACTTGCAATACGTTGTGGTAACTGCTATAAATTAATGTATAATGAGAGCTGTTAAGCATGGCTAACTATAAAGGAGATAAGGATGGTTTTGAATGAATGATGGCATTTGAGATGGGTCCAAGGTACAGTGAGGTTATTATGTTTTATCTGAGAAAGTATATATTCTAAATTGAGTGGAAGAATGGTCATATATAATGAGGGATTAATCATAGAATGGCTAAAATGAATAGGTCAAAATAGGAAATACTGGAATAAATTTGGAAGAAGATCATAAATATCCTTAAATACTTCCCTTAGGAGCTTGAAGTTTAGCTGTAGGTAAAGGAGAAACACCAAAAGTTATGCAATAAGTAATGACTATTTCACAAAGATAAATTTTGTGGGAATGTGAACGCACTAACATTAGGAGACATTGATGAAAGGGAAATCTACTAAAAGGCTATTTAAATAGCTCAGGAAATAGATGCTGAGAATAGGAATTATGATAGTAACAATGGATTTGTAAAAAGATAACAAATCTGATAGATATTTAGGATTTATGTTTACCTGGATTTAGTGTCATATTGGATTTGAAGGCTGACCGTGGTGAATATGTGGCTAGCATCAGAGTTTCTTGTTCTGGAAGCTAAATGACTGTTGATACCATTTAATCATGTTTTAAGGGGGTATCTATTTGGAGGAAAACAGATTAATGAGTTTGTTTGAATTATGTTGAGTATAAAATACCTGTGGGATAGTCACTAAAGATGTCCAGTGGGCATTTGGAAATACAGTAATGAAACTTAGAAGGAACACTGGAGTTGAAAACACAGATTTGACAGCTGTTAATATTAATGTTATAGTTGCATCATGGAAATGAATGACACTGTTTAGGCAGGATGCATAGGAAGTTATGACATAATGTAACGTGAAAGCTATAAGAGATTACCAGTGCTTTCTTCTTTTCTTCCTCGTCGTTCCTATTATATATAACTTGTGATAGAGGGTTGATCTTAGCTTATAGAATTGGACTCAACTATCTTAAAGAATAGAAAAATTTTAGTTCTCTCCCTTCTCCTTCTACCTAATAGTTTGCAAGTATTTTCCTTAATATTTCATAACATATGTTTTTTGAAATATAAACTATCTTAGTAATAACAATAAAGCACAAGTACACTCATTCATTTCCCATATAAGTATTTAAAATGCCTGTATTCCAAGCATTTGCATTTCTTAAGCCAGTTAAAAAGTACACACACACACACACACACACGCGCGCATGCACACTCAACACAAACATATCTGGGACAGCCATCAAGTTGGCATTTTAATTTGGTCAACTAAGAATGCTGAAGAAAAAGAAGAAGCACGAAGTAAACCTAAAATCTGAGATCCACTTTAATGATCATTTTGCAAAAGACATTTTAGTATTCCAAAAAGAAGAAAGGCGTAATTTCAAGATTAGAAGAGTTCTTCCGAGGAAAAGACAATCATAAATCATAAATCGAGAAAGCTCTTTTCATCGTTTTCTTCATCTGATCATCTGAACTCCTTTCCAAGGGTAGAACTTTGACTGTTCTGTGGGGAAGACTCCACAGTGTTTTTGCCTTTTTCTCATTGATGATAGCTTCTCTAAAACGAAAAATGTATTCATGTATAAATATCAAATCTAGATAAAACTAATGAGTTCATCATTGTTTCAAGTTTTTGTTGTTGTTATTGTCATTGTTTTGCATTTCTTAGGACATGTATTATGGCCTCTAACCTGATGAAATAATTTTACTGGAATTTCGTCATAGCCAGTCATTTTGTGGTTTAGCCTTTTGGTTTTGTGTTACTAGTTCACTAAGCAATAAATTCCTTGAAGATGTGTGTATTATTCACTTTGTATTCTCCTCAGTGCCTATAACAATAAGTCTAAATTGAAGGAGAATAATTTAGTTCTGAGAAAAACAAAGTGAGGAGATTCATTTCTTGCAGACATAGTGTAAAAGAAATATTAAAGGAAGTTATCCAGGCAGAAGAAATATGATGTAGGTCAAAAACATGCATCTAAACAAAGAAATGAAGTGTTAAAAATGGAGATAAAATAACATTTTTATCTTATTCTTAATTGCTTTAAAAGATGACTAACTCATGATATCAAAGGTAGTAGTTTTTTTCTTTATAGCATAATAAAAATGAAATGTATGAGGGGCCAACCTGGTGGCGTAGAGACTAAGTTTATGTGCTCCACTTTGGCGGCCTGGGGTGCGCAGATTTGGATCCCAGGCACAGACTTACAGACGGCTCATCAAGCCATGCTGTGGCAGCATCCCACATACAAAATAGAGGAAGATTGTCACAGATATTAGCTCAAGGACAATCTTCCTCAAGGAAAAAGAGGAAGATTGGCAACAAATGTTAACTCAGGGCCAATCTTCCTCACCCTCCCCTCAAAAAAATGAAATGTTTGAGAATAGTAGCACAATGAGTGAGAGAGAGGAATAGGTAATATACTGTCATAAAGTGGTCCTCACACAACATATTAACGTTATAATGCCATTTAAAAGTAGATGAAGATTATATAAAAAATGTATGTTACAAGTACTGTTAAAACTAAAAAATAACAACAAAACCCCAATTTAAAAAGAAAAGGCCAAAATATTTTAGCAGAAGTTTTATAAAAGAAGATATGGGGATGGCAAATAAATGTGAACATGAGCCACAGCATTAGTCTTTGGGGAGATGCAAGTTAAAACTATATTAAGCCATCCTGCATTGCTAGTAGAAATGTAAATTGGAACTATTTTACTATTTAAGAACAGTCTGACCATTTCTTAAATAGTTAAATATAAATTTACCATATGAGAAGAACTTCTGTAATGATGGAGTAAAAACCTCCAAAGCCAGCCCTGGTGGTCTAGTGATTAAGATTTGGCTGCTCTCACCCCTGAGGCCCAGGTTCGTTTCCCAGTCAGGGAACCGTACCACCCATCTGTTGATTGTCATACTGTGGCGGCTGCATGTTGCTGTGATGCTGAAAGCTATGCCACCTGTATTTCAAATGCCAGCAAGGTCCCGCATGATGGACAGATTTTAGCAGAGCTTCCAGACTAAGACAGACTAGGAAGAAGCACCTGACCACCCACTTCTGAAAAAAGTGGCCATGGAAATCCTATGACTAGTAGAGGAGCATTGTCTGATATAGCACCTGAAGGTGAGAGGATGGCACAAAAAGACCAGGGAGGGTTCCACTCTGCTGTACACAGGGCCACTAGGAGTCAGAATCAACTTGATGACACTAACAACAAGGACCTCCAAATATCCACTCCTTCATAAAGCAGTGAGAAAATTGGCCAAAACTGTCAAAATCAATTTTTTTTTCAGAACTTTGGCAAATAACCAAAGACTTGTACCAATCCATGAAGCATTTATTTAAGAAAATGGTGGAATCTTAGGATGAACCATGAGTTCTTTTAGCACTGTAATGTTATTCCATATCCTTATCTTTACCTCCACACAGTAACTTTGAAAACAGGTAGCCTTGGGAACATGGTAGCTATGAAAATAAACAGCCTAGCGTGCACTGGAGGAAATAGAATGGGTTTGGAGCTCCCCAAAAGTCCAGATGCTAAAGGATTGTCACTATTTGACTTGTTTGGCAACTGCCTAAAAAATCCTTATTCTCAGTGCTTCTCTTTTTTGACCTGACTCGGGGCTTGCTCAGTGACGAAAGCCCTATTTCCAAGGGCTTTTGTTCAAAAGTCAGTGGCAATTGATTAACATTGTAGTTATCTGGGATTGTGATGCCAGTTGGAAAAAATAAGAGGGAGACCCAAAATTTTATCCAAAATATATGCACAGGAAGACCTGAGAGGGCTCCAAATTCTCACTTCTTTCTGAGCTTGAGGCCTCTGTACAAGCACTAAGTGAAGGCTAAGGGAGAGTTATTACTGCTTGATCATTTAAGGCATGTCCCCTAAAAACGCACAGAGTCCTAGAGCAAAGGGTGGGAGGCTTATGGCTTCAGGACATTTAAGAAATCTCTGTCCATTCATTAGATGGTCACTAAGCTAATCAAATAGAGACTTCAGTGACCATATACAACAAGAATACAGACCTTTCAGAAGTAGTTCATGGAATTCAGTACACAAACAACAACAACAATGTAACAAACAGCAACGACATCAAACTGGAAACAACCCAAATGTTCATCAACTGGTGAAAAGATCAACAAAAGGTCATATATCCATACAATGAAATACTGTTAAGTAATAAAAACGAATCAGTGTTAATGGCATGCTACTATATAGATGAAATTCAAAAATATTAAGTGAAAATAGTCAGACCCAAAAGACCACATGTTGTATATTCCATTTATATGAAATGTCTGTAAACGGCAAATCTAGAAAGACAGAAAGTGGATTATCATCTGTCTAGGGCAGGAGGTGGTAATAGGGAATGACAACAAAAGTGCACAAGGGATTGGGGGGGGTATAGAAATGCTCTAAAAATGGATTGTGGTGATGGTTGCACAACTTTGTAAATTTACTAAAATTTATTGATGTGTATACTTATAATTAGTGTATTGTGTGGTCTGTAAATTATATCTCAACAAAGTTCTCAGCAACAAAACACACATGCACATGCACACACACATTGAGACAACATTACCAGCTATTATAATGGCTACATTTAGAAAGAGTAATCATACGAAGTGTTGGTTAGGTATGGAGAAACTGGGACTCTCACATACTTCTAGGGAAATATGAATATTGCAACCCCTTTAGAAAACATATTGCCTTTTTTTTAAGTTAAACACACTGCTATCATATGATCCAGTCATTTAAGTCCTAGGTATTTATCTAAAAGAAATAAATGCATATGTCCATACAACAATTTGTGCATGAATATGCCTAGAAACTTTATTTGTAATATACCCAAAAGGAAAACACGGAAATGACCATCAGTGGAAAAATGGATAAACATTTAATAGTGTACCTGTACAATTGAATAGTACTCAACAATAAAAAGGAATGAACTAATGGTACGTGCTAAACATGAAGGAATATCAAAATAATTACACTGAGTGAAAGAAGCTAGACAAGAAACAAATGAGTACATACTAGAAATTTCTAGAAAATTTCATTTCTAGAAAATTCAAAGTAATCTATAGTGACAGAATGTAGATAGTTGTTGCCTGAGAAATGTAGGAATGGTGGGGAAAGAAGGAGAAGGGGGAATACAAATGGGCACAAAGAAACGTTTGGAGTAAGGGAAATATTCATACTTTGTGATGATGGTTACATGAGAATATGCATACGTCCAAACTTCTCAAAGACAAGACACCTTTCCACTCCCAAAAGTTTCAGTAAATTATTAAAATACCTCCAAAAATGTCTCCCAAATCCTTTAGAAATAGTGTTTCCTTCTCCTTTTCATTTGGGCTGCTGTTCTTTACACGGTAATTTATATTTTAAGCCTTATCGTCAAAGTTGTATTATTTTCAACTACAGCTGTTCTTTCATCTGTTAATTGCCCCAGTCCTTCAACTTAATGAGAATTTAGTACCTATTTATCCAATGTATTTAATTAGCACTTTATAATTTTTAAGTGTTTTCAGATATAGTATGTTATTTGATCCTCAGGGGTTTTTAATTATAAAGAACATTAACATATTTAGATTCTATTTTTGATCAGTAGATAAAATGTTTAAATATAAATGTTGTTAATATTTTATAATCTCAATTTAGTCACATTTTTATTGTTTTTTTAGTCTCTTCTTTCATCTTACTATTCTGTGCTTTGAATGTCCATTAAAGATTTAATAATCTTACCTACTGTACTTTGTATTCTTACTGTTTTCCTGGCTAGGTACTCTATATTTATTATCATTATTTAATATTTATGATGCTATCCTGAAGTAGGTATCATATTCTCATTTGATAAGTGAGGAAATTGAGGCTTGTTGTAGGTGAAGTGACATTCTTCAGTTGATATGCAGGATACATATTTAGTTTGGCTTGAATTGAAGGTCAATGTTTCTCAATTCTAAGATACTATTTTGTCATTTAACTCTTTCAGAGAGTGTTAAACTCTATTTCTACTCTACAGAGCATTAGCTTTCTTGTCAGATTGTGAATTTTTTTATATATTTCTTTCTACTTTAAGATAATATTTTTGCAGGTTTTTTTTTTTAACTATGATGATCGTCAAATGACCTCCAAAGTTTTTTTCTATGTCATATTCAGTCACTATCAATGAGTTGCTTTATCCTTTTCCCTTCACCAGCTTTCAATAGCCTTCTCTTATCAGATTTTTCTTTCATGCTCCTGGACATTATACTGTTTTCTCCAGTTTGCTATGTGAGAGTTTGGTTTCTTCTGAAAGTCTCCCAGCCTCTGAATGATCTATTTAATTTCCTCATTCTGAAGTACTTTACGTACTGTTGGATTGGTTCTTTAACTACTGCTTTCTGCCTTTTCTTTCAAATTATCAACTTTTATAGTCTGCTCTGCCCTTTACTTCAATGTACCAGTTACCATAGTAAGAGACTAACATATTTTCCTTAATTAATGATGAAGGAAATACAATACACATACAATAACCGTTATGAGCCAGTCACTGTCTAAGTGATTCACACATTTTATTTAATTTTAACCTAGAATAAACCTATGAAATAGGTAGCATGACCAGCCCCAACTTTCTAAATGAGAAGAATATGAGAAATTATGTATATTACCCCAAATCACCCTGCTAGTAAGTGGTGAAGTGGGGGTTTGAATCCATGAAGTCTACCTTCAGATTATTCCATGCTGCTAATGTCTTTGTTTTACTGCTTCTCATTAATAGAAGAAAGCTTTTCTTACTTTGTGTTGTCAATTTCTCTTCTTTTCAAAAAAATTATCAGAGCATTCTGTGCCTATTTTTATTATAGGGAGGTAGAATTTAAAGGTAGTTTTACAATTTTTTCTGATTTCTAAAAAAATCACTGACATTAAAATGTAACCTTCTCCACACAGACCCCCAACTGTCCCCATCATATATACAAATACATTGAATCATAAAGATATTTAAATTTCTTCCCCTTATACTAGTTCCCTGTTGACTGTGTCCTTGTGACTCCAAACAAATTTATCAGATTACATCTTTTCTCTCCTGTTTACTAGAGCCGCACATATATAATATTCCAAAAACCCTAATGCCAGAAAATACATATCCTGCTTACCCTAATGGTGATTTCCCAAACCCTCATCTGACAATATTCTTCCAAAAGTTTTAAACTTCTAGTTTTGTAAACTGTATGCAAAAATATATCACTACATTTTCTTTCATTTTATATTTTCAACATTGTTTTATTTTCTTCACTGTTAACAGCTTTGTAGTTTGTTTTGATAACTCTTAAGTCTGTTAAAACATATCATTCATTTTTATTCTTATTTTTCTTCTATTATATATTAAAAACAATGGCCAAGTTCTTCAAAAAGTTTTTTTCTCAAAAAATCCTCAGACATATATAGAATTCAACATTGAGTCCTGTCAGAGGGATGCTTCTTTTCACTGACAGTCATATAGTTACATCAATTTTTAAAAGTTCAAAAGATTTTATTAAAATATCAGAGAAAGCAAGAAGAAAGATTAAAGAGACATTACAAAGTATCCAGTTAACACCATGCAGCCCTGGCCTGAGACTTTTAGATGCCTTCCTCCCATCTCCCCAAACAGATTGCATTATAGAAACTTGACAACGGGGGTTCATTTTTTCTGGAAATGCGTTCATGCCTCAGCATGTGCTTTCTAGACAACTTGACATTTCTATGTTGAGAACAATTCCATCCTCCAGGCCACTTGAGACATTTCCTTTCATTCCCAAATTCAGATCTCTGAGAGACACTGGTTTTCAAGTAACCATCACTCAAAATGAATTACTATTTCCTCTAAAAATTTAGAAGTGAGTGTACTCTTGAATGACATACAATACAATATTTATTTCTAACAAAAAAGGTTTTATTTTTGAATTATAAGTAAAATTCATCTATAGAGTTATAAGGGGAAAAAATAAGGCTATGGCCTAATAATTCTATTTCAAGTCAAACTAACATCCATTTGCAAGAAAAATATTATCATGTATAATATGACTTCCAACTACTCAAAAAAAAAGAGCTCAAGAATAAGAGACTTATGATATAGATAAATTTGTAATAATACAACTAGCAAACAGAGTTAAGGCTAAATAGAAGGATGACGTTTTGCTCCCATCTTTTTAATAACTTTCCTCTTTATTTATACTTCTTATTTTGATTGACTAGAAATCCAAGTCAATGATCTCAGGAATAATTTAGAATTCTTATTCTGTTATTGTCCTTATGGAAAAACTTTCCATGTTTTACTATTATGTGTGATGTGGGTATAAAGTAGAAAATATTTACCACTTAAATAAATGATCTTATCTTCCTTCCACAGTAAAATAACTGTTTCTTTTTTAGGAGTGGTATTTTAAATTTATTAAATGCTAAATGCTTTTTATTAATTATGAGAGGATTATAAATGCTTTTGTTTTGAAATTTTTGTATGACTGAGGGAAAATATTAAGAAAAAAAAAGGCTGCAATAATGTCTCATCACTGTATACATACCCCTTGGCCATGTGACTTTTGAGCTCTTCCTGTCGAGAAGTTTAATTCTCCATCACTTAAATCTAGTCTAGGCTTAGCCATATGACTTGCTTTGGCCAATTGGACATTAAAAAATAAAGTACAAGCAAAGACTAGGAAAGTTCTTATGCTTTGAGTTCGCTAGTGGAAACCCTGAACCACCGTTTAAACAAGCCTAGGCTAGCTTCCTAAAGGATGAGAACATATTTATAGAGACCCCAGCTGTCTTTGCTAACCTGGTTTCCCAGCCATGCCAGTTAAGGCCACAGACCTGTGAATGATGTCATCCTAGATCTTCAACCGCTTGCTAAGACAGACTAGAAGAATCACATAGGCACACTACAGAATCATGAGACAAACAAAATTTTTTTTTTTTTGCTTTCAGTCACTGAGATTTGAGATGGTTTACTATACAACAAAAGTTAATTGATATAGATATTTTATATTTTGTATTTTTTGAATTAAATCTTCATTTTTTTCCTTAAAATTTTATTTTGTTTCCCTATGCTAGAACTTTTAGTTCCATTTTTATAATTACTTTATTATCCTACAATACTTCATTTTCCATTTTATTATCTCTTCACTCCAAATATCAATTTGACCCTGCACGGATCTTCCCTTTTAAGGTGTAGCTAATTTTAATGACCTAGATCTATGTATAAAAGTTTTCTTTTCACCCAACCTGCCTAGCTTTGAATAGTAAAGGTAGAATATTGATTTAAGGGGCAATTTGTCATGTTTGGATCTTTTCATTGGCGTTAGTTTTATTTATAAGAGCATTCAGTGCTTCCTACAGTTTAGCAACTTATTGTTAACTTCATCTCTATCCATTCTAATTCCATTCGGGAGGTTTTGACACTTTTTGGTGGCAACAAGAAATGATGAAGGCAACCAAGACAACACGCTGCCACATTTATTAGCAAATCAAGTCAAATTATTAAAAGAGACCGCCCAGGGAGGATAAGATTGACTCTCCCAGTTTGAGGGCTGCTTCCTGTGCAACAGAGGCCAACTGGCAGAATACAGGAAGCAAAAAAGATTCCCCAAAACACTTACTTTTCCTGACTTGGCAGGATTCTTGCTAAAACTGGGCTTGACAAGTCAAGAATTGTGGGCTAAGTAAGGGTGAGGCCTAGTGAGAGGAGGTCTCAGAGGAGCCTCATGAAAATTTGGTTAAGCAGAGTCCTTGTCATGATGTCAGTAAAATTAAGAGAGATCTTCTAATTGGGGAAGTTGGCAGTGGTGCCTATAAATTTCTGTCTTTGTTGGATACTAAGCTCTATTTTGTTGAACTCATTGTGTCTGTTGCTCACTTCAAGTTTGTGAGGGCAGGAAAGTGAACTCTGCTGTCTCTTATCTCCCCTCTTAATTTTGTCTGTTTTGTCTCAATGTTTTTCCTGAATTCACTAATGGAACACATTCTGTTTCTGTAAATTAAACTTGATACATTTTCCTTCTCTAGTGTAACTGCTTTCTCTTCTGATAAATATTACCCAACATTTTTTTTGAAATTTATGTCAATTAATCCAATTAAGATCTTGGTGTTTGTATTCACTATCTATTGATGTGTGACAAGTTATCCCCAAACTTGTCAATTTAAAACAACAAACATTTCCTAACCACAGTTGCTGTGGGTTAGGAGTTTGGATGTGGCTTAGCTGAATGCCTCATGGTCAGAGTCTCTCACAAGGTTCTAATCAAGATATCAGTGGGGCTACCATCATCTCTCAGTTGAGGGAAAATCCATCTCCAAGATCACTCACACAGCTGTCCACAGGCATCAGGCCTCAGCCCGATGTCAGCAGAGGCGTCTCTCAGTTTCTTGCCATGTGGTCCTCTCTATGAGCTGTTCACAGACTGGCTGCTTTCTTTTCTTGGAGAAAGGAGTCTAAGAGAGAGAAAAACGAGAGAGAGCACTCAAGACAAAAGCCATACTCTCTTTTTAACCTAACCTCCAAAGTGACATCCCATCACTTTACCATATTCTCTTCATTAGAGACAAATCTAGCTGCAGGCCATACTCAAAGGGAGGGGATTAAAATATCTGTGTTATTATTCTATTGTTATGTAACCAATTACCCTGAAATTTACAGCAAACGTGTAGGGTGTCACAGTTGCTGTGGATCAGGATTCCGGGCATAGCTTAGTTGGGTGTCTCTGCTTAAAGGCATCTCTCAAAGCTGCAATCAAGATCTTGGCAGAGTCTATAGTTTCATCTGAAGGAGCGACTGGGAGAGAATTAGCTCCAAGATGACTCACATGGTTGTTGTCAGGCTTCAGTTCTTTTTTGGCCTATTGGACCTTGGACCTTAGTGCCTCTCTCACTGTTGGCCAGAGCCCTCCCTCAGTTCCTTCTCATGTTGACCTCTCTATAGGGCAGCTCACAATGGCAGCTTACATCTTTAGAGCAGGAAAGAAGAAAGAGCAAGAGTGGGTGAACAAGATGATATTCACCATCTTTTTTATAATCTAATCTTGGAAGTGACACTCCATCACTTTTGCTGTGTTTTATTTATTGGAAGTGAATCACAAGGGCTGCTCACATTTAAGGGGAGGATGTAATACAAGGGCATGGATATCAGGAACCAGGGATCTCAAGGGGCTATTTTAGAGGCTACCCACCCCAGTGCTATTATCTTACTGATTTATATGAACCTTTTTATTTAAAATATTACTTATTTGCAATGTTTGCTGCAAACATCTCCCATAATTTTAGTTGTCATTTTAATTAGTTTGCCATATACACATATTAATTTTATATTATTTTATCAAGGTTAAATTCTCTCCTGCAATTACTTCCCTTGTCTTTAAATTTGAAAAGTTACCTGAAAAATATGATGAAATTCCACTTTGATTTTATTTACCCTTTTTTCTTTTTCTAATTTTTATATTTTTATAAATATTTTCATTTTCCTTTATAATAGCTGAATTATTTAAGTTTGCGAGGAATATGTGTCTGAACTCTAAATTACATTTTTTCCACTCAGTCAACCCAATTTCTCCTATTTTTTAATGGAATAAATTTCCCCTTACCTAATAATCTATGCATCTTCCTTTGTGACAATTCAATATCTTACATATCAGAATCTATTTCTTTCTCTTTCTCATTTTTTAAACTGTGATATTTGCTGTTAAGTAATTCACTTCTTATGTCTGAATTTTTAAGATTAAATTGGCTTATATCATTGTTCCTAGCCTGTTGATTATTTCCTTGCTCATGAATGCCCCAACTCCCTTTTAACTTTGTCATCCTTCCTCCCTTTAACTCAACATCAATCTCTCTTTTTGTCTGTACTTTATTTTTTGCTTTTTGAGCTACCTCCTCTCCTGTATTCCAAATTTTCCATTAATCTGGATTATTTTAGATTTAGAGTTATAGTGTTCTCATTTTAGTTAGTGAGATATAATTAAAAATACATATATTGTCAGACTCCTCTATGTTTAGGGGTATAAGACAATTGACCTAGAACTATATTTTATTTATTTTGGAAATAATAACATGAGTGGCCTCTTTTCACTGTATTTTTATAATGTCTGAGGTATACATTTCCCTGGGAGAAGTTTAACTGAATGTCCTGTTACCTCCAATAAATACTGTCATGCGTATATCAAAGAGAATATTTGAAACCTCTCAAGACAATTTTATAAGGACATAGTGAGAGAGAGAGAGAAGAGAGAACTAGTACATAATGGAAGGTGGTGCGATTCTACTGTGTGTTTCCTCCTCGTGGTCTCCAAATAGTTGTCTAATAAACTTGATATTTTTGATGTGCATGTCTTTATTGTTTTTACAAGGAAAGCCAAAGAGTAGCACATTATCACTTTGGGTCAATGTGGTAAGAAATAAGATAGAAGGCTGAAAAACTGTAACTTCAGAAGCAAAAATATGAACAAGAGAAAATAAGCCAGTGTGAATTAATGTGAGTGATGGACATTATTTAAAGTTCTCACAGATTGCAGCATCATACTTTGATCTCTGAGAGATAATGTGACTACCAAATTATATCTGATAAAATATATAAAGTACATATCTTATGTTCATGTTTTATGTTATAAAATTCTAATAGTAATTACATTTACAAGACATGTGATTCTTGGTCCAATCCAATCAACCCAACAGATGAAAGTAACTATTAAAATCTAGTTATTAATTATCACAACTGTTCATCTTCCAAATGGGGTAATTAATGAGGATTTAATTACAAATTTACAAGTGTAAAAAAATAAGTTCTTTCTAATGGCACAAGCAAGCAGTTAGCAATTTAAGTACACAGACTCTCTCAGAATGTGCCCCAGTACTTCTGATGAACTAATAAAATTAGCTTAGAAGTGTCAGAAACATGTCTGCAGAGTCATGAATGTAAATTCAAAAACCTCATAGGCTCTTCTAATTAATTGTACAAAATATCGGAAGCCTTGTTATGTTTTCTCACAGAAGCCAAATAAATAATAAAATGTTAAACTATTTCTACCTATTTTTTTGCGTGTGTGTGTGAGGAAGGTTAGCCCCGAGCTAACATCTGTTGCCAATCCTCCTCTTTTTGCTGAGGAAGATTGGCCCTGGGCTAACATCTGTGCCTATCTTCCTCTATTTTATATGTGGGCCCCTGCCACAGCATGGCTTGATAAGCAGTGTGTAGGTCTGTGCCTGGGATCCAAACCAGTGAACCTCGGGCCACTGAAGCAGAGCGTGTGAACTTAACCACTACACTACCAGGCCGGCCCCCTATTTCTACTTATTTTGAGTGTTAAAACTTTCATAGGACAATTTTATCTGTTACTTTCTTTCATCAAAGCACTGGTTACTTTCATGTAGTAGCAAGAATCCCAGGCATGACTGAAAAAATTAAAGTTACAAATAAGAGCAATTCTGAAATTGTTCTTTCACTTCTTTAAAAACGATGATAAATTCAAAAGTATTTGCTATATATGTTCTTGTTAGATAAAATATCTATATTATTTTTCCAGTAAAAATAAATAGACATCAGTAAGACTGAATTTAGGATTGATCTTCCTAATAACCAAAGTCAGATTCCCTCAATTGCATTCCTAAATATTATTAAGAAATATTCTTCTTGATTAAGAATCTTAATAATTAAGTGAAGTAATGACTTGAATTTAAGGCTCATTTTAGTTTGATATTTTTGCTTTATTTCTGAGTAAAAGATAATATCCTCTATTCAAGAGTCATCTCACAGATTCCTAAGATCATTTGCTCTGTGAATATCTACAATGTTCTCACCTTCACACTAGCATCAAATGACTTAAATTTTCTATAATTCCTAACGCCTTTGATTGTGTCAGGCTGGATCCCCAGAAACACAGAATAGAACAAAGAGAGACAAAATCAGGGATTATCAGATAACCAGCTCATGATATAGATTGGACTTTAATGTTTTCCCCCACAAGTGTCATCCTTCTGAGTATATCGTGTATCCCAAGAGATCTAATTAGATTATTAAGTGTTAGCAATAGAAAATTTATTGACTATCAATACTCAGTGGATATCAAGGTCTTGGGACTCATCCTAGGCATATTTGAAGCATCAGGATAGGAAATATCAATTTAGAAACTCATGAGAGTATGCCAATTTGTATTCTGCCATATTGGGTTGATTTTTTCCGAAAATAAATTATCGAATATTTTGCAAGTGTTTAACATCTGTAGCTGACTAAGAATAGAAAAGATATACCAATAACTTTAATCCAATTTTGAAAGAAAAATATATCTTGAATTCACTCACTTATTTTTATTTCCACTATTATTACTACTCTGATAATGGACTAGTTCTGCTATAAACCACTATAAAATTAGAAAAAAGTATATGAAATGACTGTATTCAGATATGTTGGACTAACAGAAAAGGAGAATTGAGATCCTTGAGCAAAGGGAAACAAATAAATTAGCCATATTGATTATTCTAGATTTCTTTCTGAAGCCACTTTTTTAAATGTACTGCAGAGATTAGCTCAAACAGAGGATGATGGTCTTCTGAGCTGAAGAATTTGATACTGGAGTTTTATCTATTTGGTATAGTTGGAATTTTTGAGGCAAGGTAGTGATGGGAAGGTGGATGTGCAGAGAAGGTGCTGTGAATAGAAGTCACCTTGGTTTTTTGGCCAAATACTAAGCTGCACATACACAGAGCTACACATCTAAAAGACTGGACAAACAACTGCTGGGGAAAGAATGCCTACCAGAAAAACAAAAACTATCACAAAACTTCAAAGTGACAAATCACTTGCACAGTGAGGGTAGACTAGCTAGTTCCAAATAGCCAGAGTAAAGGGATCTCCTTGAAAACCATAGGCATTCTATAAAGAGCCAATAAAGCCCTCAGACTTGAAGTGGCACTTATCAACCCAAGAGTTAAAGATACTCTATACCCATGCTATAAAAGAATTAAAAGAAGCCTCAAAAGTATCAAGCTGAACCGAAAACAAATTACCTGTACATCAGACAAAAACTCAAGGTTCTTTAAGACAGATAACAAAATCCAGACACTAACCTGGCCTCAGTAATATCCAGCACACAATCACAAATTAATGGACATGCGAAGAATCAGAGTAATGTTATCCATAGCCAGAATAAACATCAGCCAAAAGACACAGATAAAAAAATAGAAAAATTATAAAATTAGCAGACAAGATATTTAAAACAACCATAATAAATATTCTCAAAGATTTGAAGGAAAGTATAAACATAATTAGAGAAAAATAGGAAATCTCAATAGTGGAATGAAAACATAAAAACGAAGCAAACTGAAATCCTAGAATTCAAGAATATAACATTTAAAAAAATTTTCCACTGAATGGACTTGGAAGTATATTAGAAACTATAGAAAAGAAGATCATTGAACATGAAGAGAGGGCAATAGAAACTCTCCAAATAGCAGCATCCAGATCAAAAAGTATGAATAAAATGAATCAAGCTCAGTGGCCTATTTGATAATAAAAAGTGGTCTAACATACGTGTTATTGGAACACCAGAAGAAAAGAAGAAAGAGGGATTGGGGAAAAAATATTTATAACAATAACATTGAAAAATAGTTTAACACTGAAATAGAATTCAGATATCTAGGAATTTCAATGACCACCAAATCTAGATAAGCATAAGGAAAACTATAAAAAAAAGCACAAGTCAATGATAAAAAGAAAATCTTAAAAGTAACCAGAAAATACACACACGCACACACACACACACACTGTATACAAGGGAACAACAATAAGAATAACACCAATCTTCTTGTGCAATAGTGGTGTTTAGACATTGGACAAAAGGAAATACAGTACTGGGCTCATTGTGCAAGCCAGAAGACAATGGGACATCTTTAAAGCGGTGAAAAAAATTATATTAACCCAGACTTTTATATCTAGCAAAAAATATTCTTTAAAAATGTAGATGAAATAAAGACGTTTTTAGTCAAATAAAAGTTGAGATAGTTCATATCCTGCAGGCCTGTAATACAAGGAAAGATAAATAAGTTCCTCAAGCAAAAGGGAAATGCTAAAAGTAGGAAATTTGGATCTACGCAAAGAAAGGAAAACTGCCGAAATGGTAAATAAGTGGGTAAATATAACATCATTTTTCTCACATTAATTTTACTAAATTATAATTGGCATGGTAAATCAAACTTAACAACTAGATAGTGTATGATTTTAAAATATATAGGAGTAATATGTGTGAAAACAATAGCGCACAGGATGGGAAGGGGAAATGGACATTGACTGTGGTAAGGTTCCTATATGAGATGTGGTAAATAATTATATGAAAGCAAATTGTAAAAAGTTAAAAGTTCATGCTCTAAACCCTAGAGCAACCATTAAAAAAATAAAACAGAGATAAAGTTACTAGGTCGATAAACGAGATAAAAATGGATTACTAAAAAGTATTCAATTAATCTAAAAAGAAAGCAAAGCAAGAAAAGTAAAACAAGAACAGACGAAACAAATACAAAAAGAATAGCAAGATGGTAGACTTAAATCCAAACATCACTAATTAGATCAAATATCAATAGACAGAACACTCCATTTAAAAAACAGAGTTTGTCAGGGTGGATTAAAAAGAAAGATCCAACTATGTGCTGTTTACAGGAGATGCATATCAAACATAAAGACATCTGCTTTTTTTTGTTAACACAGGGCAATGCCTACTACTTTAAAATGCATATTGTCCCATGTGCCATAATTATTGGTTTAATAATATTGCATAATATCTCTTTCCACAAGCTTACATTCTAAGAAAAATCACGAAGACAAAAAAGTGATAAATTTACCTATGTTCTATTGTTACCAGACTCCTCTGTATTCTCTTCTATAATAACACCATATCCCTTAAAACTTTTTCTATTGATGGCACTCTTCAGTTCTCCTGACTCATATAAATGAACATTCAAACTACTGACATCACAGTACTTTCAGAGTTATAGATTGGTTTTGAAAATTTAGAATAAAGAATCAAGTTGTCTTCCAAAGAGAAAGATAAGACCCAAATAGTATGGAACATGGCTACCACTGCATATGAATATTATAGACAAATTTACTGAAACTGTGATTCGTGTACCATCTGGTCATCATGAATTGTTTTTAATTGGTTGTCGTGAGATGAGGAGTTTGCACAAAAATGCAAAATAACCTAATCACTAAATTCGGTGTCTAGCACGGCTAACATTTTTCCCCCTTTAGTAGCATGACCTTCTTCAAGAATGAAGATGAATCTATTTGTATTGTGTACCTATTAACATATTTTTACTTATAGTTATTTTAAATACTTTTGTCCCCTAACTTTTATACTAGAATTAAAAGTGATTTATCCACCACCATTATAGTATTACAGTGTTCTGTATTTGTTTATATATTTACCTTTACCAATGAGTTTATACTTTCTCATGCTACCGTGTTGCTGTTTAGCATCCTTTCATTTTGTGTTGAAAAATTGCTTTAGCATTTCTTGTAGGCAGGTTTTATGGTGATGAACTCCCTCAGTTTTGTTTGTCTGGGAAAGTCTTTGTCTCTCCTTCATTTCTGAAGGACATTTTTGCTGAGTATAGTATTTGTGGTTTGCAGTTGTTTTTTTTTCTTTTCAGCACTTTGAATATATGATCTACTGCCTTTTGACCTGCAAGGTTTCTGCTAATAAGTCCACTAATAGCCTTATGGAAATTCTCACTTTTCTCCTGCTGCTTTGAAAATTCTCTTTTTATCTTTGAATTTTGTCTTTGAATTTTGACAATTTGATTATAATATGTCTCAGTGTAGATTTCTTTTGGTTCATCTTATTTGGAGTCTTTGGGCTTTTTGGATCTGGATGTCTATTTCCTTCCTCAGATTTGGGGAGATTTCAGTCCTTATTCTTTGATTAAGCTTTCTGGTCCTTTCTCTCTCTCTTCTCCTCTGCAACTCACATAATGAATGTATTGGTCTATTGGATGGTATAACATTAGTCCCTTAAGCTGTCTTTGCTCTTTTTCACTCTTTTTTTCTTTTTGCTCTCCTGACGGGATAATTTCAAATGACTTGTCTTCAAGTTTGCTGATTCTTTCTTCTCCTGCTTTAGTGCTATTGAATTCCTCTACTGAATTTTTCAATTTAGATATTGTATTCTTCAGCTCCAAGTCTTCTGAATCATTCTTTTTAAAATTTTCTATTTCTTTGTTGAAATTCTGACTTTGTTCATGCTTCCTTCTATTGAGCTAGTTGAGCATTTTTATGACAGTTATTTGATTTCTTTGTCAAGTAATTCATATATCTCAATTTAATTAAGGTCAATTTCTGGAGTTTTATCATGTTTCCTTGTTTAGATTATGGTTCCCTATTTCTTCATTTTCCTTGACCTTTTGTATTCGTGTCTCTGCCTTAGGAAAAAAATGGCACCTCTCCAAGTCTTTACAGATTGACCTTCTACAGGAGCATACCATCACCAATCAACCTGGTTAGAATTTCTGTGGGCCTCTCAAACCTTCCTCCAAGTCCAAACTGATGTCTTTGTTCATTGCCAATCCCAGGCATTTAGAGTATGCCAGGTTCTATCCACACTCCGAGGCAGGCAGGACAGAAGCCAATCCCTTGCATAACTACAGGAGAAGTTGGGACATTAGATATGAAGTCCACTTCTTTCCCTTCTCAGATAGAATCTGGGAGCTAGGATTTATTGCCCACTCACTCTGCAGGCAGCTGGAGGGAGGATCTGTGGTGAGTGCCTGCGTGCTAGTTCAAACTGCTTTGTTCTTTGTAGCCCCCAGAGTACTAGTGTATGCAGGTCTCTGTCAGCTCTCTGAAACAGACAAGATAGAAGCCAGTCTCTTGGGTAACACCTGGAAAAGTTGAGATCTTATATGTGAGGTCCAACTCCTTAGCTACTCAGAGAGAAGCTGGGAGCTGGTGATTCCCTCCTGATCATACGGAACTATGCCAGGGTTGGGGATTTTGGCAAGAAAGTGTCTTCACTTTTCCTACTGGTTTTGAAGTAGCTGGTTTCACACTTGCACAGGGTGCAGTAGCCTCCCGATAAGTTTCTGGATCTCTCATAAAGGGAATTGATCTGTGTATTTGATATATTGTCAAATTGTTGTGTTCATTGGGAGAGAAGCATCCAGGGCTCCTATTCAGCCATCATGCTGACCTGGGTAAATTATTTCATCTCTGTAAAATTAAGTAGCATGGTGTGCAAAATAGCAATAATAATAATAATAGCGTTTACGTCAGAAAATTGTGGAGATTAAAAGAATGCTGAAAGTCTTTGAGACACTTGGCACAACGTCTGAGAGATAGTAGGTGTTCAATGAATATGAAGTCTTATTAGGTATCAGTATTGATGCCTAAAATGTTAGTGCTTAAACTATTAGTTAGACTATGACATCTTCTGAATCCCTACTGTAGATACTCTCTTCATGGGAAGTAATGAATTGTTTACTTTTTTTCTATCTGTATTGAGTCAATTCCTCTGTATTTCTGCAGAGAATTAGTCTAGCATGTAAGTGACTAATTTGGCCATTGTGTCCATTGTGTAGCTTTTGTATAAAGAAATTCTAGGAGAAAAAATGTTTGGTTAAGATTGCTGTTGAATGCTAAATGTTTCCTATGTAAAATGATTACCTTTTCCATATACTGTGGCATATACTGTGTGTGAGGAGACAAAGGGCAATCTAACTAGTGCTAACGCTGTGTGACTTTCCTTAATGTGGAACATCCTAAGGAGAGGTTTAAAGAGTAGAGATAACCTTAAGGCAAATAACATATTAAACACTCATAAACTGCAGGAAGCTATTTAAGACAAATTGTTTGGCATGGAATCTAGAAAAATATCCAAATTTTATGTATCAAAATATGAAACATTTTATTTCAATGCAAGGATTTGTTCACTGTTGCTATGAAGTACAAGAACTAATCCACGGCTAATTAGATGCAAAAGCAACGGAGAAAGATCAGATATGCAACACACACAAAGGAAAAAAAGAAAAAGATTTTTCTGAACTTATCAGTCCAATGGAAATTGAAGCTAATACAATTAAATTCCTTTAAAGTGCATCAAAAAAATAGACAATCATTATTTTACAAAATATAGGCCATTATACACATAAAAGAACATAATAAAATGTGTACAAAATGAGGAAAATAATGAATAGAACAAGCATGCCATGGCAACAACAGAAGTTTATTTTCAGATGCACTAGGGATTAAATTTAATTTCTTGTCTTACTTGACACTGATGTGAAAGTCCTCTTTATGTTGAGACATAGTGATATCCCACAGCCTATCAAATATTCTCAATAGTGAACAAATCCAACTCTATTAACATCATCATCTATTTATATCTACATTTTAATGGCAAAAATAAAATTGCTATTATTGATACAATCTTTAATTTCTGTGATGAGTAATTTTATTCAAAATGCTTTACAGTTTCTAAGTTGATTATTGAATTTCTCCACATATTAAAGTGAAATTGTTAATAGAGAAAAAGGAAAGGGTGGTGGGGAAAGTGAGAAGAGAGATTCTTAGAATTAAAGTGTTAGTTGGGACTTCAAATACTATTTATTCTATTTCTCTCATTTTTTTTTTGTTCAAAACATATGTATGGTACACTTACTGTGTAGCAGGTGAATCATGACAGCTGGTTCAGATTGAGTAAAGATGATACTATAGTTGTTCTTTGTTATTAATATTCTAAAGAACATACAATACATAAAAATAAAAAAATTAAAATGATATAAGATAAGATAATATGCTGTGACAGAATTCTATGTGAATTCAAAAGAAGTGAAAATAACATCAGCTTTAGGGTTCTGGGCAGGCTTTAAGAACATTTGAAGAGGAGCTTCAGGAATAAATAGAATGTGGAATGATAGTGAGGATATTAGGGTTCTCCAGAGAAACAGAATGAATAGGATTTAGAGAGAGAGAGAGAGAGAGAAATTGAGAGAGATTGAGTGAGAGATTTGGCTCACATGATTATAGAGGTTAGTAAGTCCAAAATCTACAGTAGACCAGCAGGCTAGAGACCCACTCAGGTTTGAAGGCTGTCTGCTGCCAGAATTTTCTTGGTGGAGGTCAATCTTTTTTCTCTCAAGGCCTTCAAATGATTGGATGAGGTGTACCTACATTATGGGAGGATAATCTGCTTTACTTAAAATTTACTTATTTAAATGTTAATATCATCTAAAAAATACCTTCACAGCAACATCTAGACAAGTGTTTGACCAAATATCTGGGTATTGTGTCCTAGCTAAATTGACACATAAAATTATCACAGAAGAAATAGAAGAGGGTATTTCAGGTGAACAGGTGTTGACCAAAAAAATATGGAAATGACTATGTAGAAAGTTTGTTCTGGGAAAAGAAATAAACTAAGTATATTTCACTGAATCATACTGGATTGTGCTATTAATCAAATAAATTGTTTAAAATCATGATTTTTCTACTTACTAGGTATGTGATGTTTGAAACAAATTAACATTTATAAACCTCAGTTTTCTAGGTATTTAAACTGATATATCAATGCCTGCTTCATTAGTGTGATTTGAGGATTAGATGCATTGAAGTATGGAAAGCTCCTAGCACACTGCTTGGCCCATAGTTTAAGTGCTCAAGAGTTGAGACACAGCATAGAATAGCACTGGAGTTAAAAGTCCAAACTCGGGAACAAGTCTGGGCTCTTATCCTGGGTCTATCACTCATTAGCTGAGTAACCTTGCACAAACTGCATAATCTCTCTGCACCTGTTTCCTCCTCTGAAAATGGGTGTAATAGTAAAACACTCCGAACGTATTCAATATACAGCAAGGATTATATAAGTGTTGACTGCTTGTATTGAGAGGGTGGCAGGATAATTTATTAGATTAGTTTATGGTGTCTCCTATCATCACCATTAGTTCTTAATTTGTCTTGCTCTTGGACCTGATAGGAGACAAAAGCATGAAAAGATGGCCAATACTTTGTATTCTGACTTGTGGGCTCACTGAACCCAAGGAAGTATCAGAGGCTTGTATATCTCAGGGCCTGAAACAAAAGTTGGCAGAACGCATTCTCCATTCAGCCCTCTGTCTGGGAGTTTCAGCCCACTGAAAGATACAAAGCTGCATTTGCCATGGAGATAGAAGATGAAAGGAGGCTGGAAGGATGTAGCTTCAACCACACTTAGATGGGGAGATTGTTTGGGGGATTTTTATGGAAGGAGGAGGTGGAATCTCATAAATTGCTGTTATATGCATCAGAGGAATAACTCCTGATACCTTCCCTTAACAACATTGGCAGAGGTCTTGATATTAAATCTGCTCATTGGCAAGGAAAGCAGAGCGAACACCTCTGATGCTTCTGATAGTGGTAGTGCTATATTGAGTGTAGAGGACCAACATTTAACAGCAGTATCATCTAAGAAAAGGATTAACAGTGATGGTGGAAGCTTCAGGAAATAAGTACTAAAGCCATGTCTCATCTTCTGAATATCATTTAAGCCCCAGGATCCTTTCTAACCACTTCAAGGTGATGCTAATAGTGATGGTCCACAGACCACACTTTGAAAAGCAAGTTACTAGATTCTCATTTGGCCTTTAGGACAATCTTTTAATATCTAGATATTTTCTTCTCAATTTTTATAACTTTTACCCTTGATCCTTAAAAGGATCATAGAAAAAGTGGTCTCAGCTGGACTTTTAAATGTTCATTTTTAAGAAGCACTCTATACTACTATATAGATATTTATTCACCATTTGCTCATTTATCATACTTTGGCTAATAATTAAATGTTAATTATTAATCTCTTATTTTGTACCAGGCACTGTTTTAAGCACCGGGGATACAGTGATGACAGGGAAAATGAGTGACATCATCTGATTTAGGCATTAAAAAGATAACATTTCAACAAGCACACGAAAAGATACTTGACATCATTACTCATTAGTGGAATGCAAATCAAAACCATAATGAGATACTACTTCACACTCACTAGAATGGCTAAGATCAAAAAGTCAGGCAAGTTTTGGTGAGGATAAGGAGAAATCAGAACCTTCATACGCTGCTGGTGGGATTGTAAGATGGTGCAGGTGCTCTGGAAAACAGTGTGGCAGTTCCTCAAATGCTTAAACATAGAGTTACCATATGATGAAACAAGTAATTCCAGTTCTTGGTGTATATTCAAGAGAAATAAAAACATATTGTACATATGTACAAAAAACATTTTGTACATATCATGTACAAAAACTTGTACATGAATGTTCATAGCAACATTATTCATAATAGTAAAAAGGTAGAAACAACCTAAATGTCTATCAGCGGGCAAATGGATAAAGAAAACATAGCTTATCTATGCAATGGAATATTATGAAGCCGTAAAAAGGAATGAAGTACTGAGACATGCTACAACATGAATGAGCCCAAGTTCATCATGCTAAGTAAAAGAAACCAATCACAAAAGGCCACATACTACATGATTCCATTCTTATGAATGTCCAGATCAGGGAAATCTATAGAGACAGAAAGTAGATTAGAGGTTGCTCATGGCTGGGGTAGAGGATGGGGGAATATAGGAGTGACAGCTGAAGGACAACCAGTTTCTTTTTAAGATGATGAAAATATTTTAAAATTGACTGTGGTGATGGTTGCCCATATCTGTGAATATACTAAAAAACATTGAATTGTAAACTTTAAATGGGTGTGTGTTATGAGAATCATATCTCAATAAAGCTGGGTTTTTTGTTGTTTTTTTTGCTGAGGAAGATTCACCCTCATCTAACATTTGTTGCCAATCTTCCTCTTATTGCTTGAGGAAGATTCACCCTGAGCTAACATCCGTGCCATTTTTCCTCTATTTTGTACCTGGATTGCCACCACAGCATGGCTGCCGACAAGTAGTGTAGGTCTGTGCCCAGGAACTGAATCCAGGCTACCGAAGTGAAGCACACGGAACTTAAACACTAGGCCACAGGGCCAGCCTCTGTTTTTTGTTTTTTTTTAAATTCCTTTTCTTGCTGTGCAGCAAATTAACTAGGGAAGGGAAATCATGGAAGCTGGGAGGTTGCATGTGAGGTAACTTCAGGAGTCCAGTGAGATACAAGGAAAACATTGACGAGAGTGGTATCAATGGAGATACAAAAAAGTAGATAAATTCCAGATTCATTTTGGAGAAATAGCTAGCAAAACTTGCTAAAGAATTTGTTATTGATAGTGAAAAAAGAGAGAGAAGTCAAGGATGACTCATGATCCTCTTTATTACCCAAAAAATTAGATTGGATATATGTGTGAATGTATAAATTTTCACCTCTGTTAAGTTTAATGTAGTAAAATATTTGCTATTTAGTAATATTTATTTAAACTGAGCCTGATTACGGAGCTCTATATGAAATCTGGTGTTACAGGCCTTTTCAGCGCATAAAGAACCTGAGACTTTTCAAGCTATATGCCTTGAACGGCTTGTGCAGGAATGATTGTGCAGAGGATCTCGCACACATCACAAGAGATTAAAAATAAATAACCATGCTCATATATACCTCTGTACCCACAGATCCAAGACACCAATTAAATCATCTATTTTTTTAAATCCCCACCCCCAAGTGATTCTAATTATATTTTTTAGGGCTGAAAACTACTGGCTCAAGGAAAAGGAAATAATGTTCCACAAAAGCAGTTTAGGTAACTGGGATGGGAAACTGAAAATTGGAAAAAAGTGCCTGCAGCAGAGTTGCTCTAATTTTGCTTGAGATCTAATGCATTCTCAGAACTAAGCATTCTCTAAACTGCAGAACGGGGAGTCTGAGGTTTCAGCCTCTCAGAAATTCAAGGTGCTTCTTCCAGCCCCCTCCCAGTGAGTGCAGAATAAGAAGACAAGGCAACATAAGGAATGAGCCCGTGATATTTAGAGCTTACTTGTTTATGGAGCAGAAAAGCTAGAAAAGAGTTGAGCGCTCCCTAAGGAAAGCTAGTTGATCTGCAGTTGTTTTTGTTGTTTTCCTTTTAGCTGAAGTCCAAGTCTCTATCCAATCAGAGAGAGCAGCAGTCCCGGTACTGTCAGTGACCTAAAGGCGAAGAAGGAAGGGCAGCAATGTGAGAGTCCATGCCATCACCACAGTGTCAGTGACGTGGGCGGATGTCAATGTGGGAATGATGAGGGTGACAGTGATGGCAATGTAGAAGGTATACAAAAGCATCGTGGATTTGTCACTGGCCCCAGTAATGAGGCTTCGCTTCAGTGGCATCTTTAGCTGAGGGAAGAGTCCTTGAGCACTACCTGCTTTCGTTAGGTGACGACTCGAATAGTGTCCTTTTTTGGTATCATAAAAAGGCAGGAGGGCCGGCCTGGTGCTGCAGCGGTTAGGTGTGCACACCCCGCTTTGACGGCCCGGAGTTCGCGGGTTCAGATCCCAGCCGCGCACCGGCACACCGCTTGTCAAGCCATGCTGTGGCGGCATCCCATATAAAGTAGAGGAAGATGGGCATGGATGTTAGCCCAGGGCCAATCTTCCTCAGCAAAAAAAAAGGAGGATTGGCATCAGATGTTAGCTCAGGGCTAGTCCTCCTCACCAAAAAAAAAAAAAAAAAAAAGCAGGAGCATCACCATTTAATCTCCTAACTCTGGAGTACTATAGGATGCTATTTGAATTTTTAAATCCATACTAACCACTAATAACAAGCTGTGCTTTGGGGATCAGACATAACTTGGGGTTGATTGAAGCATGGGAACAGTGATTAATTTCAAGATCCCTAAGAGTTTTATTTTTCAGTCAGTATATTGAGTATATTTTGTGTGTATGTCTGTTAGAGATCATTATAAAAATAAAGTTAGGAACAATACAGACAAATGACGCTTTCTATATCTGTCAATAGTTAAAGGTCACAAACATATCAAATAATAAACACTCACTTTAAAAGAGATATAATTCTTTCCTGTGTTTATATATGTGCTTGAAAGCAGCACGAAGAAAGTCATTACAAATATCAAAAAAGAAATAAAATGAAATTAGGTATTAAAGTACCCTGAAAATTTATTCATTCATATCCTATTAATTTTATTTTGCTCCTCTTTATTTTGTCATTTTTTCAAACTTTTTAGTCCATTGCTTAATTCATTTACTGTTATTCTTTTCAAAAGTAACATAAGTAATTTTTCTTCTGCATGCTGTTTTACAAATAGATTTATTCCAGGGGTTGTGATATGTAATGTTCTCCTAATTGTTCTTTTCTAGGAACTCTGAAATTGTACTCAGGAGTTAACATAGTTTTTAATTTCCAGATAGAAGTTATTTTGTTTGTTTATTAGTTTGCCATCAGATTTTGTGATTAATTAGATGTTTCCTTACACTATGATCAGAGAACTCTTTCTGCGTTATTTCTACTTTTGAAATTTATTGAGATTTTCTTTGTCATCTAACATATGGAAAATTCTTTGAAAATATGTCATCAGCTCTCAAAAAAAGAAGTTGATTTCTGTATTTTCAGGGCACAGATTTCCATATATATCCATTAAAATTGTCCCATGGATTGTGGTATTTACATTTTTCCATGTGGGACTCTTGCCTGACTGTTGGTGTAAGTACCATTAGCATCATTTACACAAATTGAAGTTTGAGTTTTCTCTCTGTTTCGCTAAATGTGTGATTTGTGGGTTTGCTTTTGTTTTAGTTCTCCTTATTTTCATGAAAAGTGGGAGGACTCAAACCTAATATCAAGTGCTGACTAAAACCTAGTAAGGGGGCCGGCCCAGTGGCGCAAGCAGTTAAGTGCGTGCACTCAGCTGCGGTGGCCCAGGGTTCGCCTGTTCGGATCCCGGGCGTGCACCAATGCACTGCTTGTCAAGCCATGCTGTGGTGGTGTCCCATATAAAGTGGAGGAAGATGGGCACGGACGTTAGCCCAGGGCCAGTCTTCTTCAGCAAAAAAAAAGAGAGGAGGATTGGCAGATGTTAGCACAGGTCTGATCTTCCTCACAAAAAAAACAAAAACAAAACCTAGTAAGATCCTGCTAATTGGGAATTGCTAAAAATGGGAACAGTGGCTGAGCTGAAGCTTAGCTTTGAGTAATCTACTAAACAACAAAAATAATTTCCAAATTTCCTACAACCACTAGGGTGGAATTGTTTTCTATTTAATGGGACTGGTACTGTTAGGGCCGTCCATATTCCTAAATTAATAAAATGTGAGTTTATTTTTAAAATATATCCTGTAACACAGATGTTTCACTAAATTAAATTGTCTTTTTACTAATTACCCTGAACTAATGAGAGTCTTACGTTCATTTATTCTGTGATGCCTAAGAATGCGTATATCAGGGCAACACAGTTCTCACCACAATGGAATAAATCAAATCCTACTCTTGGTGACCAAATAATCTGTGAGCTGACCTCAGATTTTTCAGGAAACTCTTCTTAAACCATATGGAACAAATTTTCCACTCTGTCTTGATTATGTAAATAAACATTAGCAGCAAAATGCTGAGGATATTCAAAGAATTCTATTGAATTATAAATATGATATGGCAAACCAAGACAACACTTTATCTTTTTTTCTTCACCCATATTATAATTACCGCCATCATTAGGAATACCGGTTTATGAGAAAAAAATACTTTAGGACTTTTGATTCCACAATTCTTTTTCTTCAGCTAAACAATTAAGGACACCTCTAAGTTGGCGGATTCAATCAGGCCCCATTCTTTAAGTGACTTTCCTGCAGTTGCTATTTTTTTGCCCCTTGGCTGAACCAGCTTTGCCAGTGGCATAAGCACTTTGTTGCCGTCAATGAAGTTGATAAATGAAGTCCCCTTATGTAAGCAGGAACTATTAATAAAACTGCTCTTAATGGGTGAGTCTGACTGTTTGTACCTCGCAAGCTCATATACTGACATACAGGAAGAAATAAAGGACTTATTCATCACTGTTCCTTATCGATCAGTATGACAATCTCACTTTGTGGACAAATGCTAAAGCTGAATTTTGTAGTTTATTGTCTTGGTCAAAATGTTTGCTCTCTTTCTAGTATATGCAATAGATCATTAAAAAAAAAAACTAAAGGAAATGTGCTTAGCTATGTCTTTATGAGGCAATGATAACAAGTGATTTGTTGCAAACAATTCTTTCTTAGTTCAATTTTTTGTCAGCAGAGAAAAAGAAAAGGATTTATGTAGTGCAAGCACAACTTGATGACTTAATAGCCAAAAGTGACTGTCATTAAAACAACAAATGCAGTTACATAGTATATATTATTTTACAAGGTGCTTATAGATCAGCACTGAGACATAAGTTCTTTTATTTTTTGTGAGGAAGATCAGCCCTGAGCTAACATCTATGCTAATCCTCCTCTTTTTGCTGAGGAAGACTGGCTCTGAGCTAACATCTGTTGCCAATCCTCCTCCTTTTTTTTTTTCCCCAAAGCCCCAGTAGATAGTTGTATGTCATAGTTGCACATCCTTCTAGTTGCTGTATGTGGGACGTGGCCTCAGCATGGCCGGAGAAGCGGTGTGTCGGTGCGCGCCTGGGATCCGAACCCGGGCCACCAGTAGCAGAGCATGCGCACTTAACCGCTAAGCCATGGGACCGGCCCGAGACATAAGTTCTTAATTTTAATAGTAAATTTTTTTTCTTCCTAATAATTTTTGTGAGTGTATCTTGCTTAAAAACACTTTGTTTACAAGGTCATGAAAATAGCCTCTTCAAGAAAATTTTTTTAACTTTCAAATTTAGATTTATAATCCAATCTGTTTTAAATTCCTTCATGGTCAGAAAAGTGCCCATTCCTTAAATACCTTATGTGTACTTGAAAGGACAATATCCTCTGTAGTTGTTAAGTGCAGTGTTCTATTTAAGTAAATTCGGCCAAGTTTGTTAACTAAGTTGTTTAGATCTTCTACTTATTTTTGTCTATTTATCCTGTTAGCTAATGAGAGCTGTATTAAATTCTCTAACTGTGGTTTTAAGTTAATCTAGTTCTTTTAATTCTGTCAACTTATATTTTGAAGTTATTTTGTATGAATATATTTAGGATTTTGATATCTTTCTTGCAGATTGATCCTATTATTGTTTTTAAATATCCTTCCATTTCTGCAGTAATGCTTCTTGGCTTAAAGGCTACTTTGTCTGATAGTAATTAACGTACAACTGGTCTCCTTTTTGTTAATGCTTGCATAGTTTCTATCATTTTACTTTCAAATACTCTGTATAGTTAAGGTTTCTTTCTTAAAAATCAGTAAATAGTCAGCTTTTGTTTTATTATTGTTTTCTTATCAGACAGCTTTAGTCATTTTTTTGAATTATTTCATCCTTTTACTTTAATGAGATTACTGATTGATCTGTACTTTAATCTATCTTACTATTTGATTTTTAGTATTTTTTCTTTTCTTTCCTTTTTTCTATTAATGATTAGTTATTTAATATAACTCTTATTTAGCTTGTTAGATATACCAAAGAGAATACAACATGCATTCTAGACTTATTGGACTATATTAAAAAGTACTTTAGCTCTTCTGGACAATGCCAAGGACCTCAGACATGTTAGCTCCAATTATCCTGCTGCCTTTGAAGTTATTATTCAGGCATTTTAATCCATGTATATATAATGTATAAAAATATATGTAAGGAACAAAATATAGATCTTCTTCAACTTACAGTGGGGTTATGTCCTTATAAACCCATTGTAAGTTGAAAATATTGTTAAGTTGAAAATGCGTTTAATACATCTAACCCACCGAACACCGTAGCTTAGCCTAGCCTACTTTAAACATACTCAGAACACTTACATTAGCCTACAATGCAGCAAAATCATCTAACACAAAGCCTAGTTTACAATAAAGTGTTGAATATCTCCTGTAATGTATTGACTACTGTACTGGAAGTGACTAACAGACTGATTGTCTGGGTACAGAATGGTTGTAAATGTATGGGTTGTTTACCCTCGTGATCGCGTGGCTCACTGGGAGCTGTGGCTACTGCTGCTGCCCAGCATCGAGAGAGAGTATCATACCATATATTGCTAGCCCAGGAAAAGATCAAAACTCAGAATTTGAAGTGTGCTTCTACTGGATCTGTATGGCTTTCACATCATCGCGAAGTTGAAAAATTGTAAGCTGAACCATCACGTGTCAGGGACCATCTGTATATCTTAGTAATATTGTGTTACAGTCAGCATTTGCATAGGTTTATCCAAACATTAATTTTAGAAGATACTGCTGAATTCCAAAGTGGTTGTTTCATTTTGCAATGCCACCTGTAATGTAGGAGAGTTCAAGTTGTTCCACATTTACGCCAACATTTGGGTTTATCAGGATTTTTTTCTGAATGTATATACCAACTCATCAAAGAGGGAGTAAAGTCTCATAATGACGTCTTGTAAAGTGCTTAGTAATCATTCACATATGTCCTTTTGTGATGTGTCAGTTCATGCCTGTTGCTCATTGTTTAAGTAGGGTTACTGACAATTTATTATTGATATGCAGGAGTTCTTTAAACATTATGGAAATTTGTCTTTTGTCATATGTATATATACATATATGTACATATACTGAGAGAGTGAATATTTGTAACATTTGTGTCATATCTGAGTCTAGAATATTTGCTAAATTTGATGTTACTGTATATATCTTGTTTTTTTCGTTCTTTGTCCAATTGATTTTTTGATAGTATGAAGACATACTATTGAATTTTGTATATTGACCCTTGTATCAATCAAATTTTTAAATTCAATTATTAATCCTGTTCATTACTTCTAGGTTCTTTTGGATGTTTATTGCACACAATCACATAATTCACCATCACAGATTGTACTTCTTCCTTCCTAACATATAAACCTCTTTTCTTGAAGGCACTAGCTAGTAATTTCACGTAAGGCCAAATAGACAGGGTGGTAGTAAATATCTTTGCCTTATTCTAGATCTCAGGGGAAAGTGTTGAATACTATAACATTGAATATAATGTTAATTGAAGGATTTCTGTAGATATCATTTGTCAGACTGAGTTCCTTCTATTCTAACTTTATGGAAAGTTTTTAAACTATAGGCAGTTTGAAATGTGTCAGATATTTTTTCTGCACCTAATATTATGATATAATTTTTCTCTTTGACTATGTTAATGTGTTGATTTACATTGATTTATTTAAAAAAAATTTTTAAGCCATTCTTGTGTTCCTGGGATACACATTACTGTTTTTGTTCATTTGCTTTTTGTTAGAAAATCCTTGTATTACTGGGATAAACCCCACATGGCAATGAGTATTCACTTAAAAAAAAAGTTTCTGTTCTCTTTGTTAATATTTTGTTTAAAGTACTAACATACAGTTTTTGCACGATATCTGACTGTAATTTTAGTTCTTACAATGTCTTTGTTACATGTTGGTACTAGGTTTTTTCTAACTTCATAAAACAAGTTGAGAAATATTCCCTCCATTGGATATGTTGGTAAAAGACTGATATAATTTCTCCCTTATGGATTGAAATTATTTGCCACTGAAGCCATCCAGGTTTGAAATTACTTTGTACTTTGGGAAATTTTTAAATTATGTATTCAAAATTTTAATAGATATAAGACTGCATACATTTTCTATTTGTTTTTTTAGTCTCTGCTTCTGTGTTTTTTAGGTAATTTGCTGATTCTGTTTATCAAATATATTGACATATTTAGTCCTTATATTTTCTTATTGTCTTTTTAATGTGTAGGATATTTAGTGATGCCAATTTTTTCGTTCCTGATATTGGCAATTTGTGTTTTCTCTCCTTTTAATCCTGATCAGTCTTGCTATAGATTTATCAAATTTATTTTTCTCTTCAAATAATCAAATTTAGGCTCATTGATTTTTTCGATTTTAAATCTGTTTATTTCATTGATTTCTACTTCTATTTTCATTTATTATTTACTTTTTCTACTTTTTTGAATTTTATTAGCTTTCTTTTCTCATGGTTGTTTCTCCTAACAGCAATGTGTATCTTTTCTCTGGCTGTGTTTAACTATGTCTTCTATATTGCAGTTTAGATAATTTCTATTAATTGCCCTTCAAGTACACTCATTCTTTTTTTGGATAAGTTGATTCTTTGCAGAAATTGTTAGTGTCCTACCTTATCTCTTTTACTGTGTTGTGCATTTCCATCGTTGCTATTTTATTCTTGTAGTTTCTATCTCTTGTGCTAGCATCTTATTATATCTGTTGTTTATATTTTTCCTTAGAGCCTTTAATATATTTATCATAGTTATTTTAAATTCCCCTTCTGATAGCTAGAATATCTTTGTCTTATCTGAGTCTAGTTTTGTGACTGTTCTGTTTGTTGGTGATGTATTTATTCTTGCCATTAAAAAATCTTGTCATTTCTGTTGAAAGCCAATTATCTTGTGTAGGATAGTTGATAAGTTGGCTTCCAGCATATATAACTGTATCACTTGTACCAAAAATCTTCATGAAGTTCAGTTTTGTAACTTAAATTAGATCCTACTGACCTTAATAACTGCTAAATTATATCCATAAAGGGAATTATGAGATTGAAAGAATTGAAAAATATTGCTTATTTGCCGGCCTTGGTGTGTCTACAAATAGGGTTAGGAGGGAACCCTTGAACTTGGAGTAAAACCATCCATTTACCAGACTCCAGGTTTTTAATGGAAAGAGTCTAAAGAGAAGCTCATGCTTTCAGTATAATTCCCCTTCCACCTCCCTCCACCCCTGCAGCAGCTGAGTGCTGAGGTTGTTAAAGACCTCTGTACTCTTGGTAAAAACTGATGGAATTTATAGAATCACTATCTGTTTGAAACAATCAGGATTAATGTTATCATACCCTTTATCACTAATTTTTGTCAGTAACTGGAAGTAATCCAGACATCCTAGCCATTCCTTATACTCAAATTCCCATATGGTTCTATACATCCACTTTTCTGAATGCATTATTATCCCATCCACAAATCTTGAAAATATACCACTGTGTCTCTGGGATTTGGTCAGCAGCAAATCCTCTCTGTCTTAAATATCTTCTCTAATCATTCTTTATGTTCTTCCTCAGAAGAAAACCATTCCTTTATGTTCTTATTCTTCCCTAAGGACATTGTTTACATCATTCTTCTCAAGTGTGGATATCTCTCTTACCACGTGCTTTATATTAGTGAGTCTGAAGACGCAAAGATATCCTCCTGTCCCTTGTTGCTGAATCCTGGCCATTGTCCTTTTCAGCTATCTAAAAATAAAATCCCAACTTTGAATTTCATATCTTCAGACTATACCACTCAATAACATTTATTTTCCTGAAATCTACTCATTGGTAACAATCTCAGGAGGATATGCAGTACACCTTCAAATTGGACATTTTAGGAGTTTATTAAAGGAACTGTTTGCAAAAGATGTGGGTGGGGTTTAGGGATATCAACATAGGACAGCGGAATACCCCACGGCTGGTAATACAACAACATCAGGGAGCTACTACTACCCTTAAGTTTGAAGGCAAAAAACAAGGAAACATTTATTGAAGCCAAGAGTCTGCAAGGGACAAGAGTTTTGGCCTTTGAGTAAAGAGAGAAACCAAATCATAGGCGTTCATCAGGGAATGAGCAAAAAAATAAAATTCTCAACCTCACTTTTCTCCTGCCCCCGCTCTCCCATTGACTAAACTCTTAGAAACAACAAAATAAAAGGGAGCCCATTGAAGCTATCCTGATAAGTAAACCTTTTTGGAGCACAGAGCTGAGTGGAAAGGAGTAGAGCATTGATATGATAGGCAGACAAAAAGTGGTCAGTATATCCACTATCCTTTGAGAGTTTCCTTGCTCTCCTGACACTTTCACCAACATTATTCCCGTGACTGTATTTTTGGTGATTTTGATACTTTTGAGGATGATTCTTCCAACAATCTGGACTTTCAGTTTCTTGGCTCCTTGTCCCCCCTGTTAACTAGTCTTACTAAAATTCATGATCATTACTTCAAGAATGCTGCCAGGAAATCCTATAGTATATCCCTAGTCCAGTCACTAAATATTTTCCTAGATGATCATTTCCCACCTCATTTCTTCTACCCAGAATTCCAACACTCTTCTCTTTTCTTGTTCTCAGATGATGTATCCGATCCTATTTCACTGAGAAAATAGGAACAGCCAGAAGAGAACTTCCACAGTCTTCTTCTCCTACATCTACTTAACTACCTGTATTTTTGTCTATATATTTAATTTCCTCTTACTATAAATGAATGAATTGTACCCTTATACTTTTCTAGATTCAATATCTAATTCCTATGCAAGACCATTTTCTGCAGATTATCTTTCTCCTTTTTTTTTTTTTTTTTGTGAGGATGATCAGCACTGAGCTAACATCTGATGCCAATCCTCCTCTTTTTTTTGCTGAGGAAGACTGGCCCTGAGCTAACATCCGTGCCCACCTTCCTCTACTTTATATGGGACACCGCCACAACATGGTTCTACAAGCGGTGCGTCAGTGCGCGCCCAGGATCTGAACCAGCGAATCCCAGGCCACCACAGCGGAGCGCGTGCACTTAACCGCTTGCGCCACTGGGCAAGTGGACCCTCCTCCTTTTTGAATTATCAGTTTTACTCAAAAGTCTCTTTACTAAGAAACATGGTGTTAGTTCTCCCGTACACATACAAAAACAAACAAAAAAAACAAAACTTCTATTTTTCCTTGATTTTCTTCTATTATCCCACTTCTCTGCTCAAAAGTCTTCTCTATACTCATCGTTTCCACTTTCTCTATTCATACTTCCCCTTGAACCCAGTAAATTAGACTTTCATGCCACTACTCCAGCAAGTTTATTCCTGTGAAGTTCAACAGTAACCTCCCTTTTGTTAAATTCTTAGACATCGTCTTAGTTGCCCTATCAGAAGCTTTTGACACTGCTTTACACTCCCTCTTCCTCACTGAAACAATTTCTTTGATTTTCTTCCAGAATATCACATTCTTCTGGTTCTTCACATACCACACAGGTACCTTTTTCAGGCTCCTCTGCCATCTCCTCTCTCTCAGGCTTCTCAAGATAGGAGTTTTTCTGCACAGTTTGTAGACTTTTATATTCGCACAAATTCTCTTGATTTTTTTTTCTAGTTTTGTGGCTTCGAATGCTATCTACTCACTGATTACTTTCTTATGTATACTTACAATCTAAATATTTCCATTTTACTCTAACCATACTTTCAACTGCCACTTTGGATGTTTAAAGGATGTCTCAAAAAATATAAGCCCCAGGGCCGGCCTGGTGGCATAGTGGTTAAGTTCATGCTCTCTGCCTTGGTGGCCCAGGGTTCTCCGGTTTGGTCCCGGACACAGACCCAGGCACTGCTCATCAAGCTATGCTGTGGCCACGTCCCACATACAAAATGGAAGATTGGAACAGATGTTAGCTCAGGGACAATCTTCCTCAAGCAAAAAAGAAGAAGATTGGCAACGGATGTTAGCTCACGGCCAGTTTTCCTCACCAAAAAAAATATGTACATATATCCCTAATGAAACTTCTTATATTCTCCTCTAAACCTGCAATTCTTGCAATCTTTCCCCGTTATTAATTGGTAACTCGCCCTTCCATTTACTTAGGCCAATAACATTGGGTCATCTCTAATTTCTCCCATTATTCATCTTACATGCAAACAGCATATACTATTGTCTCTTCCTTCACAATATGTATAGAATCAACCAGTTATCACCAAGATTATTGTTACTACTTTAGTCCAAGACATCAATGCTCTCAACTAGATTGTTTTCATAGTTTACTAATTTGTTTCTCTGTCTTTGTCTATCTTTTCTGTTCCAACCACAGTAGCTAGAGTGATCTTGTTAAAACTTGAGTCAGATTATGTCATTCTCATTCCTCTGTCCTCAATTTTCCTTCAGCTTTCCTTGACACTCAGTGTATTTTTTCTCTATGACTTGTTTGGCACATCCAGTTCCCTTACCTCTCTGTCATTATCTCCTACTACTTCCCTATTCGCTCCCCCACATTGGCTTCCTTGCTGTTCTCAAATGTACCAGCATGCTTTTGCCACAGAGCCTTTGCACTTGCTATTTCATCTACCTAGAATGCTCTCCACGTATCTCACTGCTTCACCTGGTTTATACACAGCAGAACCTAATCTACTTTCCTGCTTAAATTTCCCTTGTAGTACTTATTACCTAAAAGCAACATTACCTAATTTATGTATCCTCTGACACAAAGATAAATACCACATAATTGCAGAGATATTTGCTGGCTTTGTTCAGAAAGCATGTCAGAATACTCCCTCCAAGTGAAGGGCAAGTTGCTTTAATGATCCTATATCATTAAAAAATAGGCATGATGCTTATAGAACCTTTTGGATTTTGGAGAGAACATGTTTGAGTGTGCTATTCCAACCCAATTGCAGATGATCCAAAAAGATGCTAACTTTGAGCGAGCTTGTGGCAAGCAAGGGCTCACCTGATGATTTTGTGGCAACTCTACCACTTGGTCCTTCTGATCCAGCAAATCAAATTGTGTCGCAAGTTTCCATGATAGATTGTGTGTATTGTGGTGGCTGAGAGCCCACGTAACATAATATATTAGTTTACTAAAGTTGCCATTAACAAAGTACAACAGACTAGGCGGCTTATACAAAACAAATTTATTGTCTCACAGTTCTGGAGACTAGAAATCCAAAATCAAGGTGTTGCAGAATTGGTTTCTTCTGAAGGACTGTGAGGGATGGATCTGTCCCAGTCTTCTTTCTCTGGCCTGTAGGTGGCTATTTTCTCTCTATGTCTCTTTACATCGTTTTCCTTCTATACGTGTTCTGTACTCAGATTTTCCCTTTTTATAAGGACACCAGGCATATTGGATTAGGGCTCACTTTATTGATCTCATTTTAACTCAATTATCTCTGTATAGACCTTATCTCCACATAAGGTCACTTTCTAAGGCACTTGGAATTAGAACTTCAACATATGAATTTGAGGCTGGGGGGGACACAATTCAACTGGTAACATATGAAGACTGGTGAACTACAGCCTAACACCAAATTCAGCCCGCTACTTGTGTTTATAAATCAAACTTAATTTTAACATAGCCCTATTCATTTGTTAATATATTGCCTCTGGCTGCTTTCACACAATAACAGTAAAGTAGTCCATATAGCACTCGCAGTCCAAAGTATTTACTATTTGCCTTTTACAGAAAATGGTTACTGACTCTTGCTAGAATATTGGACAAAGTCATATCCTCTTTAGAATTTTTGGTTTTTCTTTGAGAAATAGTTTCTGTCCTGGCTTGCTATTGGATTCTAATGAGCCATCATGTAATCGCTAATGACGGCATGGCTTAGATATTAGATTAGGCTAATTAATTGGTATACGCATTACATAGCACTCCATTATAAAGTTAAATTGATAGAGATGAGACTTGACAAGAATCCAGGTGTTTATATGTAAGTTTTGTGAGCACCTTGCTCAAATGCTTAGCAGGCATGCTCCTGCCACATTGATCCCTTCTCTCTACTCACGCCTATGACAAGATGACTAAAGAAAGAAAAAGTACGTGAGCTTAGACTAAAAATGGTTCTGTAGGATATGCTGCTTTAGCGAGAAGTGGGCTTCTGTAGCTTTTCAGTCATTGTCAAGTTAATAGTAAAAGAGAGTAGAGAAGAGTATTCCTTGTCATGGGTCAAACTTGAAGAAGTCCAAGTTCGACTTTGCCTGAAAGAAAAGATTTCCTAAGTGAGGTTCAACCAGGATTAATGGGAAATGGCAGTGACTATTTGACATGGATCTGGAATGTTCTCTCTTCTCTTTAATTATACAAGTGTAATCTATTCTCTACTATTAATTTCTTATTCTTCCTCTTTTATAAATTCTATGCATACCATTTCAACCTGTACTGACTCTCCCTATCACGAACTCAGAGACACAGAAGGAATAACATCACTGAACTGGCTGCAAGAACTGGGAGAGGAATATATGGGCGTACCTAAGAGCTGCTTTTCACCCAATCTCTCTCATCCATCCCTTACTCCAGTCCAATTGAGGATCTCCCCCACCACTACACTTAATGACTTCAAAGTTGCAGTAAATATTTAGTCTTCATATTCATCTACCTCACTATACTTTTTAGAACATTAAAGAGTCACATAATCAGTAAATGATGGAAAATCCAGGACTAGAATATAAAATTTCATACCTCATTTCTACCACTCTTAGTTTTTTTAATAGACTTTATTTTTTAGAGCAGTTTTAGGTTCACAGCAATATTGAGCAGAGGGTAGGAAGATTTTCCTTATATCCCCTGCCTCCCATATGCATTATGTGCTCCTTATATGCATAATGAGCCTCCCTAATTATTAATACTTCCTACCAGAGTGTACATTTGTTAAAATTGATAAACCTACGTTGAGACATCATTATCGTCCAAAGCCAATGGTCTACATTAGGATTCACTTTTGGTGTTGCACATTTTATAGGTTTGGAAAATTTATAATGACGTGTGTCCATAGTAATCATATAGAGTATTTTCGCTGTTCTAAAACTCCTCTGTGATCTGCCTATTCATCCGTCTCTCTTCTCTAACTCCTGGCAACCACTGATCCTTTTATTGTCTCTATAGTTTTGATACAGTATGTAACCTTTTCAGATTGGTTTATCTGACTTAGTAATATGCATTTAAGGTTCCTCCATGCCTTTTCGTGGTTTGATAGCATGGTTTGATTTCTGTTTAGTGCTAAATAGTGTTCCATTGTCTGGATGTACCACAGTTTACTTATCCATTCACCAAGGAAATCTTGGTTACTTCCATGTCTTGGGAATTATGAACAAAGCTGCCATAAACATCTATGTGTAGGTTTTTGTGTGGACATAAGTTTTCAACTCCTTTGGGTAAATACCAAAGAAGGCGATTGCTCCTCCTATGGTAAGAGTATGCTTAGTTTTGTAAGAAACTGCCAAACTATCTTCCAAAGTGGCTGTACCATTTTGCATTCCCACCAGCAATGGATGAGGGTTCCTGTTGCTCCAAATCCTTCCCAGCAGTTGATGTTAGTGTTCTGGATTTTGATCATTCCAATAGATGTATCTCATTGTTTTAATTTGCATTTCCCTAATGATATATGATGTGGAACATCTTTTCATATGCTTATTTCTCACCTGTATACCTTCTTTGGTGAGGTGTCTGTTCAAGTCTTTGATCCATTTTTTTAAGTAGGTTGTTTCTTTTCTTGTTATTGAGTTTTGAGGGATTTTGTACCTTTTACAAAGCAATCATTTATCAGATTTGCCTTTACAAATATTTTTTCCCAGTATTTGGCTTGTCTTTTCATTTTCTTGACAATTTCTTTCACAGAGCAGAATTTTTAATTTTGATGAAGTCTAGCTTAACAATTCCTTCTTTGATAGATTATGCCTTTGGTGTTGTATCTAAAAAGTCATTGCCAAACCCAAGGTCACTATGTTTTTTCCTATGTTATCTTCTAAGAGTTTTATAGTTTTGCATTTTTCCACTCCACTTTTTAGTTAAGTGGTTTTCACTAAAACTGAATGCTTTTCATTGTTTTTTCAGCTAAAACAAAATGATATCATATATAGCACAGTTCATAAATATTCATAATGTTCTGATAGCTATTTGCTCCAAATCTAACTCTATTTCTCTGACTTCAAAACCAGTAATCATAGACAGTGATGAAAATATCTTCATTAGAGTAATAAACTTAGTTATACTTTATTTTTTAAAAAAAGGGAAATCGGGGCTGGCCTGATGTTGTAGTGGTTAAACTTCAGCTCCACTTCAGGGGCCTGGGGTTCGCGGGTTTGGATCCCGGGCACGAACATAGGCACCACTCCTCAAGCCAAGCTGTGGCAGCACCCCATATACAAGATAGAGGAGGATGGGCAGAGATGTTAGCTCAGGGCCAATATTCCTCAGCAAAAAGAGGAAGATTGGCAACAGATGTGAGCTCAGAGCCAGTCTTCCTCAAAAAAAAAAAAAAAGGGAAATCATTACAAACTTTGATTCTTTCATTCTATCATGTATTCATTCATTCTTGTACTCATTCATTTATTCAATCCATCATGTATACAACAAGTATCTATCAAGCCAACTCTGTCTAGACATAGGACTAGTAATAAATTACATGTGACACACTGCAAAGTCATCATTACACATTAGTTAGTTTATCGTGGTTTCTTGATTAAGAATCTTAGATTATATCATAATGATTAAGAGTTTGGGGGAGGGATAGGATTGTATAGACTACAATGGTGTGTATGGATTCAGAAAGGTGGTTGATTTTGAAATTAATCATAGAGGGTTGATTAGATTTGCATGATCAGAGAGAAGGGAAGACATTTCAGGTTGTTTGCTCATTTAATAACTACTCATTCAACAATATGTATTTATTAATATAGTTAAAACTTTGAAGGATAATCCACAGTTGCAAACAATTTTTGATGTAAAAATGCAGAATCTTACTTAACAATCCTTAATTATTTCTCACTATGGAAATTCAAGGTTTTGATAAGCATCTCAATATGAAATTTTTAAACTGAAACTCTTTGTAAATGAACAAGGTATAATCCCAGAGATCTGAGCTCACAATGAGTCTAGAGTCAGTTTAATGAACAAACTATCAGTGTATCTAGTTTGCAATTTGAATTAATAAGACAAGAAAGGGAACACCACATGTCTGAGAGTTTCACCCACATGATCCTCATTAATAGGGTAAAGCATGACATATGCAGGTCCATTCACAGTCATTGCTTTAGTCTATGAAGGCAAATATTCTTTGCTGCTTCAAATGTTGGCATAAATCTGCCCAAATATTTCTGATTCTCTTTGGTAGAGACTCTTGGCTGCTAAACAGTAATGAGTTTTGATATCACAGTTTTGTGAAGGGCATAGTAAACTGCATTAAAGGGAAATCAAAGAATCGAAACAACATAAGGGCCTTACTAGATGTTTTGGTGAATGTAAAAAATGCATATAGAGGAGATCATTGATATTTTATTCATGTTGATAACTAATTTGCCTCGGGTTGATTTTAATGTTTTTATTAATTTTATTTTGATGGATAACAAATCTTGAATATGTATACAATTGGGAAAACTCAACACTGTTAGCTCCAGTTTTAATACATTGTTCTATGTAGATCCAGATATCAGGCATATTGAAACATTTCATATAAATCAAAGTTCTGATCCATAAGAATTTACTTAATGAGGATGGTATCACTGTGTTTTACCCAAATCTCAAAAAATAGCATGCCTATCGGAAATGGTGGTCAACATTTTAATTAAAATAGAAAATGTTAGCAAATATTTCTTAAGGATACTCTATGAAATTATTTTGAAATTAGTCAATAAAGGCACTATATGAATACTGTGTGGAAATTTCAATTCTAATTTTAAATCTTGAAATTTAAAAAAGTTTTACTCATTTCATGTCATGTGTAGAAATTATTGACAGAACAGGTAGAAATTTTCTATTGAACCAAAAATTGTATCAAGCACATCAAACCAAAGAGTATGTTTTGGCAAACAATGTATATCGATGTTTATCTGGCATCATCTTTATAATATAAAATCAAATTACCTCTACATAGATATAGATATATGTATGTATGATACACACATATGTATGTATATAGATTTTAACTTTGCAATAAGTATTTCATCTGTGCTGACTTATGTTAAAGAATGAAAAAAATCACACATATATGTCAATGAATGTCAAACTTTTCCAACTTTGATGATAGAAAATAAGTTATAAAGAATATATTGCATTTTATTATTATTTAAGTTACTAGGCAAATACTTAGCTTACAAAACTTCATAAAATTTTAGTGGGAATTTAACTGTTGCATTTGGGAAACCAAATTTCTCACAACCTGTAATTCCCTAAGCTGGATAAGTCATAGTCAGTTCTAGGAAAATGTATAAATTCAGTTTTCTGGACTCTATCTCAGAAGAGAGGGATTTTGGAAATCTAGGGTTGGGTCTGACTAGTTGTACTTTTTTTTCAAGCCCAGGTGTTTTAGATTTGCAGATAAGTTTGCAGATCAGTTGTATGTAATCACATGCAATTATTGATTTTCACAGACTTCTCTTAAGGATTTGTCCCATTTACTTATCACTCACAGGATGCAGTTTATGTAGTGAAAAGGACAGATTTAGGTCTAAATCCTGGCTGTGCTATGTTAACTGTATGACTGTGGGCCAGCAACTTAAAATCTTAGAGCATCCCTTTTATCATTTATAAAACGGAAATCTTTTTTTTTTTTTTTTTGAGGAAGATCAGCCCTGAGCTAATATCCATGCCAATCCTCCTCTTTTTGCTGAGGAAGACCGGCTCTGAGCTATCATCTATTACCAATCCTCCTCCTCTTTTTCCCCAAAGCCCCAGTAGATAGTTGTATGTCATAGTTGCACATTCTTCTAGTTGCTGTATGTGGGACGTGGCCTCAGCATGCCTGGAAAAGTGGTGCGTGGGTGTGTGCCAGGGATCCGAACCCAGGCTGCCAGCAGCAGAGCGCACAAACTTAACTGCTAAGCCACGGGGCTGGCTCCCAAAATGGAAATCTTAACACCTACCTGATATTATTGTTGTACTAAATTAAATGAGGAAATAATTCTAAATGTAAGATAATATATGCTATTTAGGAACTTCTAAATTCATTTCATGGCATTTAATTGAATTTAGAGTACTTTTCATTTAATTAAGAGGATTATCCAAATAAATTGCTTCCTGGTAGGTTATTTTTGATTAAAGTAATAAAGAAAAAAATGTCTTAGTTTCTGTAGTCCAAAGGCCCAGTAAGTCTGATTTTATCATCATCTGTATCTCACAATAAACAAACATTACTGAAGGTTGAAGAATGGTTTGACCTAACATTTTGGTGCAGTACGGCTATGTTTGCTTTGTGTAGATCCAGATATAAACAATAGCATGAAATTAACCTGTCTTTGAACCTTACTGTAGATCACATATGCTGGCAGGCAGTGATTAGTTGCTAGGAGAAAGATTTATTAGATTTGAGTAATAATAAGTAGACATTCTGAACCCTGGGCAGCAGAAAGCTGTTCACTGAATAATCAGAAGAGTATAATAAAATATTGCTGTCATTTATATAGTTGAGAGAAGTACAGGAAATGCTAGAGAAAAAACTCTATCACTGATATATATTTTTAAACACACCTACACATATATATTATTGAATAGATTGAGTCAATAAATGTATTTATTCCAAAAACATTCATAGCTGTCAGACATAATATTAGGCAATGTTATAGATACAGAAATTAAAAGAACAGAATGAATCAAATTCAATACAGATTCATATGAATAATGATAATAATACATTTGACTGACACAAATAATATATCCGAATAACACACAACAGTTACAGCACAGAGATACCCAAATCTGGCATTGCATTAGAACAATCTAAGGATGTCTGTTTTATTTTATAAATTTTAAATTAAAGTTCCTGTTCCCTAGTCACAGGTCGTTGTGTTCTGAAGTGGAGGTTAGAAGTCTGTATTTTTCTAAGATTTCCCTTTGAAACTGATGTAAATGAATATTTGAAAATTCCTGTTGGTAGATTTTGGAGGATGGAGGTTTCTTCCTGTTGAGAGGTCAGGGAGTACTTTGTGGATGTGTTGGTGTAGGATATGGAATAATGTGACAATTGCCACTGTTACTGCCATTTGTGCTTGGATGTTCAATATAGAAACGTTATGTTGCTTTTCCTCCATTTCCAGTGAAATTTTGTACTATGTTAACGATTGTTCATTTATCTCATTTTTACTTCCCTTTTAAAAAAATTTTGTTTTTCTCTGTTCGTGATCCAGCCAAGGATGGAAAACACTAATTTATTTTTTTGTTTTGACCATTTTGCATTTTGGTTTTTTTATATACCACTTAAATATCTAGGGAAAAAAAGGCTGCATTTTTTGTTACCATTAGAGAGAGCTAGAATCTTACACTAGGCAAATCTACTTTAGGAGTTTTATTAATTCCCAGTGAGGTGCCATGATATTTTCTGCCTATCACTGCTTACAATTTTATCTTCCACCATTTTCTGATGAACAACCTCCATTACAGCTATACTGGACTACTTGGTATTCCTCAAATATGCTATATTATTCCAAGCCTCTGGGCCTTTGCACATGCTGTTCCCTCTGATAACTCCCTGACAATGCTAATTCATACATTAATATTGAGCTCTTGGAACATGTGCATGACTCCTAGATGCAATTTCTCTATACCTACATCTATTATCCCACTCATCACACTGTATTGTGATTATCTGCGGCTCCTTGACAGAAGCAATGTGTCTTTTTCATCTTTATTCCAGAACCCAGGATAATTTCAGACATACCTTGTTAAATGAGAGAATGAATGAATATCTGAAAATATGTTTTATTTCTAAGTAAAATAGGGGAACTGCATGAAATACTCTCAAGTGCATTCTAAAATTTGTATATTTAATTTTTTGGTGAAGAAATTAAATATAATGTTGATAAAAGTTAAGAATTCCAAAATCAAGGGTTTAACACAATTAATATGTGTCTCATGTTCAGTCATACGGAAGTAAGTTTGGGTAACACTGTGTATTTTGAATAGTGAGATACAAGCAGTAGCTTAAAGTTAGGGATTTGAGTTCATATTGCTGAATTTCCTACCATATCATAGACACACTGATTCCAGTGTTTGTGATTATATACATAGAAACTTTCAACAGAATACAATCAAATAGCTTCACATAAGAAATTGTTAAAGATAAGAAATTACTTACTTTTCCCTTAATAGTATAATTGGGATTACATTGTCTTTAAAGAATTTATTCCTATACCTCACTTCCTATAAGGAATCATAGAGACGTTGGTATACTACTTAGGTTACCCACCTAAGTCCGTTGTTACCATGATATGAATGACTGCCATTTATATTGGCGTACTATAAAACCATAGGTTATTATTAATTTACGTACTTTTGCTTTCTCCATTTTCCTTTCACAGTATGAAACTGGCATGCAGGGAAATAGCAGGGTTTTTTTTTTTCCAAGTCAACAAGCATTTATTAATCTGACTTTATTCATTAAAAGTTATCAATCGATTCGACAGCTTTGTCTGAATGTTAGTCAAGGAAATGTTTGACAGCTGTTCCCCGAGGCCAAGGAAAATTTGGTCCAGAAATAGAATTTGGCAGCATTTGACTTGTAGGATGCTCCAGGGGCTTTTTCACAGGCAAGACTTTCACAGTGTGCAGGATTTCATTACTCTTTCTAGAAATTTGTATCATTATTATTTTACATTTCTTTTGATTGAGAACAAAGCATTTCATGCTGTTAAAATCACTAAAAGCAAAATCCACAGTTCTTGGGTACATGTCTTAAAGCATTCTATACTTAGCGCTCTGACAACACTGCTGACAGATGATATTACTTCCATGTTTCTTGTGCTTCTGTCTTGCTGTTTCTGCTATTCCCTAATAAGGTCAGGATTTCAAATACTATCTTAGTGTTGAAGAAGACCTATCAGAAATGATTGCTTTGGGTGACTGGTAAAACAGTGTCCATGATGCATCTGTCAGATTTTGACAGAAGCATTATTTTCAATAAACTCTTAGCTTCAGTTTGTTGATTTGAATGCATTTCTATCACCCTGATAGGAAAAATGAATTTTTCTTGCTTAACATTATTATTTTGTACATAATTTTCTCTTGCCTTGGTCTTAAAATTTTACTTACAGTGTAATTAGCAAAACGTTTCAGATAAGGAAATAGATGAGTGAGAAAATTAATTACCCACGTCACAAAGCTAACAAATGCCAGAGCTGCTGTTAGACCTCCTGTTTCCTGGTCTTCACCTCAGTTATTCATTCCACTTATATATCCAGGAGTTGCTTCTCTAACCCCTCACACTAGAGAAGAACCCTAAGTTATATACCATAACACTTTGCATATTTCCTTCATGCCACTTACCACCATATTATTTAAATCCTCATTTATATTTTTCCTCCTCACTAGAAAATAGGTTTGAGAAGAAGGTTTCTGTGGTGTTCACCATGAGAAACACAGTAGCACTCAATGATATTTGTTGACTAATACACAGCAGTGGAAACTAAGCAGCTCAAAACATTTTTCTTGATATTGATGTTTAAGATCTGCTTTCTGCCTTGTTTCTCCAACTGGCACCCCCACCAATCTGGCTGCAGTCTGTCTGTCTCCCTGGTTCTTGTTTTTGATATTCTGCCTGTTCCTCCTCCCTTGTATGAGTCTTCTCCCCCGCCCTACCACTATTAGGGGCCCTGCTAGCCACCCCGTCCCCCCGGAAACAAACCAAAAATACCAGTCATAAGTGACTCCTAGTTTTTGGCTTGTCTTTTGGGCATGCCATATGAACCAGCACTAAAACAATAATATGTCAATCGCTATCTTCATGCTGCCAAATTCTCTCTGCCCAGAATGATACAGTTGCAGCCTAATTATGAACTTGTTCCTGTCTCCAAAGGAATTAACGTGGTCAAGTGGATTAGTAAAGGCTTTGTGGAGAGACAGATCTGTATTCATATTCGAGGTGAGCCTCTAGCCTCAGTTTCCTCAAATATAAAATAACAGTAATAATATCTAACACAAAGCCTTGGTAAGAACAGAATATATCAAGCAGCTGATGTACAGCAGGTTCTCGTGTTCTCCATCTTTTATCCTCAACATCAAAAAATCACAACCTGTTGGGGGCCGGCCTGGTGGCGCAAGCGGTTAAGTGCGCACGCTCCGCTGCGGTGGCCTAGGGTTAGGCCATGCTGTGGCAGAGTCCCACAAAGTGGAGAAAGATGGGCATGGATGTTAGCCCAGGGCCAGTCTTCCTCAGCAAAAAAAGAGGAGGACTGGCAGATATTAGCACAGGGTTGATCTTCCTCACCAGAAAAAAAGAAAAAAAAAAATCACAACCTGTTTTTCTAACAAATGCTCCCTGGAACCTCCACCCACTCAAATCTTTTCTGTATTTTTCATTTCCATAGAATGTATTCACACCATCACTGCCATGTCAACTGTGAACGCTTTCCCGTGTGAACTCTAGCCTTCTGTAATTGTTTAGTTTCTCACTCTGTTCTTACATTTTTGTCTCCTCATCTTAAGTGAAGGCTGATTTTTCCTTTTACAGTCCCTCTTTTCCCACTGACCCAATTCATAGGCCACGGAGAAGGATTGTTTCCACTTTCCACTCTTCTAATAGTATCTCATCTTTTCATGACTACTACTAGCACTTTATTCTTTTCTTGGTGTTCTCTCTCACTTGTACCAGTCTCTGCAATACCCATTTGTATCAGACACGCCTGCATCATATTCCTTCAGTTCTCCTCCGATTGCAAACAGAGCTGCGGTGCACAGATCCATGTGAACTCAGACTTGCCTCATACTGCCAGGAATAGACTTCTGCCTTCTACCTGCGGGTCTTCTACACACCACGGGAGCATGCTGGACCCAGTGAAAGCACAGCCAAGACGTGTAGAGGAGTTAATTCCCCAGGAGCCCTCACAAAACTGAAGGATGAGAGCCAGTAGAAAAACACACCAATCTTCCACATCTCAATTGCATGATTCTGGAAAGCATCCTTGATTGACATTTCTCAGAGGTTCCCTGGATCAAGTCCCCATTATCAAGCCCCCTCACATAAGTGACCCCAAAAACAGATTCTGATATTGAATCTTCCTCCTTCCTAGTCTCACTTTCCTTGTTACTTCACTTTGCTTCTTAGGAGCATTTCTCAAATAAACTACCTGCGCTCATATCTTTAACATGAGTTTTCCTATTAGGAGAATATAAACTAAAACACATATACCTTCAAGGATGTGAGTATGTAACCCATGATCTCTATCCCTCCTTTCTCTCTGCTGTTATCTTTCCTCTAGCCTACTAACATAATCAAATACCCTCTCTAGTTTTTCCCATTTTCTTGTTTTACTCTGAATAGCTCCAAACTTCACTTTGTGTTCAGATATATAGAAGAAGCAGTCGTATACTAATATTTGCTACTTCCTCACCACTTGGAATCCAGTATTCTCACGTGCTACCCTCCAAAATTGCTTCTTGGAAGTTATCAAATGCACTCTCGTTGCCAAATTCTATAAGCAATTTTTCTGTTCTGATTCTCCTTGACATTTTGGGGCTTTGATCACAACATCAAGGGTCCTTTCCTTTGGTTTTAGGTCACAGTTTTCTCCTGCTTCTAGACTCTCTTCTCTTATCATTTCATATACCCTAAGGAATTATGTGCAAATGCTCTTCCTTGAGATTCAAATCCTTCTACAATATAACTACAATCTAATTTTTCTCTCAGGATGTTTAATTTTCACTTTTTATACTCTGAATCAGTGGTTCTCAAACTTTGCTGCACACTAAGATAACCTGGGAATCTTTTAATATACTGATGCCTACCTCCTTCCTCAGACATATTAATTGGTATGGATTGAGACCTGGGCACTGGGGCTTTTAAAGGCCTCTTGGGTGATTCTAATATTCAGTAAAATTTGACAACCACTGTTTTAAATTAAAGATAAATGTAACTCTTAAAAATTTCAGTATTTACCCAACATCTTGTCATCTCCAATTTTTGGTTTACATTGTTTCTAAGAATGCTATTCTAGCCTTATCTCCACTTTGCCAAATATTACTTTTCTTTAAGGTCCAGTGGAAATAGCATTTCCTCCATTAAATGTGTGCTAGTTTTTCCTGCCCTAAGCAGTTCTGACTCATTTTGAGCCATTCAAACATGTTGTTAGTGAATCTTTTATGGACTTTTGCTTCCATGAGAATAAATGCAACTTCTGCGCTATTCACCCGTGTATCCCGGAATCTAGCAGAGTACCTGAAAGTCAAATAGGAGAGTCTCCGGAAATACCTGTTGAATGACTGACCTGCTGACTGACTAACTGAATAAATCAACTAAAGAATGACAAATGATCTCAGATGTCTTTGTTCAGAGCCTATGAGCACCTGTAGATGATAAATTCCTGAGGGAAATATCTAGGTCTGATTTATTTAATGTGCCTGTCTACTCTGGGAGACTATCTTATGTATATATGTGTTGCTAGATAATTGTTTTTGGATAGATAATTTAACAAACATGTAGATGGCTTTATGTTTACCTACTTTAATTTTTTAAAATAATATATTTAATCGTTTAAAAAATCATTTGAAATTGACCATATGATCTGTCTAGACTTCAGTTTTCTATTTTTGAATGAAAAGGCTTTGCTAAGACATTTCTGTTTTACACCTTTTAAATAATTTACTGTTCTATTCATTTAAAAATCTATAGCTATCACTTATTGAACATTTGCTGTATGTCAAGCACTGGGATTAATTTGTTAGAGGTATTGTTTATTTAATTCTCACAAAGAGTGGCTGTAGAGCGTGAGGTTAAGGGCATAATGTTAGGATCCAGACTGTTAGGTTCAAATCCAAGTCTCATCACTCAATTGTGATGGCAGGTAAATTACTTTATCTCTCTTAGTCACTTTCACTCACTATAAAATTAAGATAATAGTACAACTCATCTCAATGTGTTATTGTGTGAATTATATGAGTTAATGCATGAAATGTGTTTAGACAGTGCCTGGTACTAAAGAAATGTTTGTTGTTTTTAGGTATTTATTTAATAGTTGTTATTCAATACTAACTTCATGATAAAAATGGGGATTAGAAAGTGGGTATCTCTGAGGGTCACAGATGCTTTAAATGGAAGAGTCTAAATTCAAAGTGGATTAGCAAAGACCAGGATCCTAAACACGACACTATATTCTTCCAATTAGATTTGCATGCTTCCCCATTTTTAAATAAAGAAAACTGAATCTAATGGATTTTTCCATAGCAAGTGTCTAGTACAGTGTCATAGATAGGAGATAATAATGGAAGAGGAAAATCAAAGATAAAACAGATTGATTTTCTCACAGTGATACAAGGGAAGAAATACCAGGTAATGTTTTGTAATATGCACAAGATTTACTTAAGTGATGTGTTATTAGTCATTCCATATCCCAAAGTCCCTCAGAAAAGACTAAGTGGTAGGTGAGAAAGCTTAACATTCAAGTGAATGATAAAAAGGGGCCAAGTATACATTCTTAAAAGGTTAAAACTTACTTGGGGATTTGATGTTTCTCATTAGAAATCAGCATGTCCCATGGAAACATTTCTGAACCTTTTTGGTGCATAACACTAAGAGAAGGAGGAATTTAGTGTTGCAATTTTGCCATGGTTGATAAAAGCATTTTACGTTATTTAAAAAAATGAGTATTTTAAATGTACAATTGGTGAATAAGAGGAAAAATCAAGAGTGGAACTCAGGCATTAACATACATAAAATAACAATTTCTTATAGACAAATTAGTCTAATTATTGGGCAGGGAATTGGAGAGATACATCACGGATAACCTTTATTGAGAAGTTGAAAGCACCATTTTCAAAGAATCTAATCCTGTCTATAGATCACCGTGAACCTTTTCTCCCTTCGGCCTGTCTCCATAAGATTGTCGGTCATTTTTTTTTTAAATTGTATTTTTATTGTTCACTTACTTTGCTAAAATACTTATAAGCTCCACAGAAATTGTGTTCCTATTAATATTGAAATGTTTCTTTAGCCCTACATATTCGGTCTGCTTTTTTCTAAAGCTATGTTGCTTGATACTCTTTAGAGAGAAATTTGGAATCACTCTGTGATTAGAATTATTACAAAGTTATAAAGCCCTGAGAACAGGTTCATAATGGAAATCCTGACATAACTTTAACTATAGGTGACACTAAAATAAATAGTGTCTCTGCTCTGGCTCTGAATCTACTCAGTTAAGTGGAAAATGGCTGTGTTAGCTGGGTGTGCAATCATACAAAACACCTCAGTAAATTGTAAAGACTGTTCTGGCACCAAATGCTTGTGCAAGTTCAGCATTTATGCAGGACTATTCATATTTAAATTTGAGATTATCTTGCTGAGTCTGTGCTAACATTTATAAGACAAGCTTTTGAAATGTAGTTAATGTTTAATTTCCATTTCTACTGTAACAGAGTCAAAGCTTATTATAACTAAGGTAAAAGACATGTAGTATAGTACATAATCCCCTTTAAAAAAACATGTGGGGCCGGCCCCGTGGTTTAGCAATTAAGTGCACTGGCTCTGCTACTGGCGGCCCGGGTTCGGATCCCGGGCGCGCACCGGTGCACTGCTTCTCCTGCCATGCTGAGGCCGCGTCCCACATACAGCAACTAGAAGGATGTGCAACTATGACACAACTATCTATTGGGGCTTTGGGGAAAAAAAAGGAGAAGGATTGGCAATAGATGTTAGCTCAGAGCTGGTCTTCCTCAGCAAAAAGAGGAGGATTAGCATGGATGTTAGCTCAGGGCTGATCTTCCTCACAAAAAAACAAAAAACAAAAAACAAAAAACATGTGAATCATATCTACCCAAGTACAAAGCCCATATATTTAAACAAGATCCTTTAAGTAGGATTTGTCCATTGTCATGTAACATTTTGAGGTTCAGTGATAGTGTCACCCTCAAACCTCAAGAAGTTTGTAGGAGAACTTCTCAGGACACTTCTTAGGAGTATACTTCTGTAAACACGTCAGTTCTTACCCTATCAGATCCACACAATTTACAAAAATAATTGTTCATTTCCAAAGAATTATATGAGCAGAAAACAGTAATTCGATTTTAATAATTACCTAGTATTATAGTGTTTCCTCACATGACTAAAATGTTGCTCAAATAAGTGGAATTCTTAGTAAAGGGATGTGCAACTTTAGCATATCTTAAACCAACTTTTACTTAAACAATTTTCTGTTTTCCTTCCTAGGATTTATCTGATGTATGTTCTGCTGGTAGTTTCACTGTTGGTAGATTACCCCTCATCTATTAAGCCTCTAAGACAATGTTCAATGCTTCATTTACTATTTTATTAATTTTTGGACATTCTGATATATGTGTGAGTATCATCTAAACTGTAAAATGACAGACAAATATAAGGAGTTATTAAAATAATTTATAGTTACTCTCCTTCTTATAATAAATAAAAGAAAGTTAAAAGATTAACCCCCAGTAATAAACATTTCTTTGGGCCCGTGCTTAACAAGCATTACATTATGAGAAGATTTCTTTTTATATGTACAGAGTTCACTTATCCTACCACTTTTTCAATATCCATCATGCCTCTCATGTCTTCGATTCCCTTCTTATATAGTTTAGAGTCCATAGTATATTATTAAAATCAATTATCGGCAAATCTTTAACTCCCTAACCTTCCTCTGCTCATTGTACTGGTCCTCCTTCTCCCAAACTTCAGCTGTTGCTAAAACGAACCCCTGATTACACGGCTGTAATCATGGAACTGAATGCTGCCATCTTTTTCTGTGCAGACTCTAATTGTGACGTTAAGTCACTGGCCTCTTGCTCTCATTCTGCTTTCCTGATAGACACGGAAAAATTCTCTATTTCTCCATCAACATTTTTTCCCTAGATAATCTCATCTAATCTCTTCAAATTATGTGCTCTATAGATCAAAAACTCCCAGATTTTTCCATCAATTTCTGCCTTCTTAACTCCTTGTATCCATTTTTATTTACATATCCACTTGGAAATCTACTAGTTACCCCAAACTTATGCCACATATGCCCTCCCCTTTCCAAACATGATCCTCCCCTACTATTCTCTATATCATCAATTGCTCAAGTTATAAACCCAGGAGTCATTCTTGATTTTTAACTTTCTCTCACTACCCTACCCAATATATTAGTAATCCCAATTCATTATAATTTAATTCTTTCTAATGTCAACTTCTTTGTTCAAATCACTATCATTTCTTATTTACTTTCCCGTTAGACCATCTAATTCTTCTCTATGCTTCCACTCTTGCTTCCTTAGAATATAGTCTCCACAAAATAGCTACAGTAATCCTTTGATCACTGCCTAATTAAAAATCTCCAAAGACATCTAGTCACACATAGAATAAATCCAAAACCCTTATCATGCCCCCCAAGGTGTGAAAACAATAGGAATCAAGCATCTGGCTTCTTATCAGACTTGCAATAAAGGCCAAAGTCCTGACAACAGCCTCAAGTAGGAGCCAGCAAACTTGTTCTGTAAAGGGCCAGAGAGTAATATTTTATACTTTGTGGGCTATATGGTCTCTGTTGCATTTACTTAACTCTGTTTTGTAGTGTGAGATCAGCCCTAGACATACAAAAAATGTGTGGCTTTATTCTCATACAACTTTATTTACAAAAACAGGTGGCATCTCTCCAGGTGTAATTTGCTGACCGTTTTCTACAGGATTATAAATATTGTATCCTCTCCCCCAGCACATAAACACACATACACACACACACACAGACACACACGCTCGCGCGCGCGCGCGCGCGCGCACAGAACCCATCTGATGTATGTCCTACTCTTCACCCCCTTGCTTACTGTGCTCCAGTGACACTTGTCTCCATGTTGTTCCTAAAATATGCTAAGCACAGTCCTGACTCAGGGCCTTAGCAATTGTCACCCTTGGCTGGAATGTTAGCACCGTTTTCTCTTTCAATTCCTTTGTATCTAACTCTCGCGTCGTCAGTGAAGTCTGTTCTGATTATCCTATTTTAAATAGCACCCTCACTGTCTTGACTTGACGCTCCTTTTCCTCTTCCCTGTTTATTTTCTTTGTAACGTACATCAACATTCGACTCAGTTTAGATTCTACGTCTTTATTTGTTTATTGCGTCTCTCTGTGCACTATGAGAGCAGAGGCTTTTGCTTATTTTTGGTTTTTTTACTGTTACATTCCCATATCCTAGAAGAGTGACTGGCATATAACAGATGTTTAATAAATATTTGCTTATCTTTTTTTAAATTGCAGAGTTTAAATTTTGGAAAACAAGACAAGATTTTTGATATAAATGAGTAGAAAGTGCTTGAGGGGAGGAGCAGTTGACGTATTTGGTTTCAGGTAACAATAAGAAATTACAAAGGAAATAGAAAAAAGTAGTAGAAATATAAACCTGGATATTATCCAGACTTTGGAGTCAACCATGTTTGACCCACATAACTCCCATTAGGCAAGCTGGTATAAAGAGTTGCCTATTCATTGTTCTATGTTCTCATTTTTTTGGTAAAATTTGTTGCAGTCTCCAGAGGGGGCAGTAGTGAGTTCTTTTTCCAGCTGTTTATTGATTCCCAGAGAAGACCCTCTATGACCACTGATCAATTCATTGAGAATCACACTCCAGCAATTACTAAGAATTCAAAAAAAAGCATTTTGTGGTTTTTAACTCATTTCATCTCTGTTCTTTTTAATTTCATTCTTTTAAATTTTCAATAAGTACTTATTAGTTAATATTTCAAAAAATACAAGACAAAAAGTGAAAATATCCTCTTTATCTCCCTTTGTTCCACTGTTTGGTGATAGCTAATCTGCTAGTTTCACATGTAGGTTTCCACAACTTTTTCCTCAGGTGGTTACAAATATAATTTTTCATAAATAACATCAAACTATTTATGATTTATCCTTTCACTTAACCACATAGAATAAACATCACTTAATGTTAGTACTTATAAATCTATTTCATTATTTTTACTCTTTTTATTGAATCCTATATAATGAATAAACCATGTATATGTAACTATTCCATTATAGAGAGAATTTTTCTCATGTTCAAATAATGCAAACAATATCACAAATAAGCACTTTTGAACACAAATTGTCTTTGTAATTATGTGTTAGTACTTCTTTGGCTTAGATTTCTAGAGGTGTGATTGCTGAAACACAGAGTTTATACCCTTTAATAAACTATCAACTACCACAAAGAGCAATTTCAATCTATAATCTCACTATTAATGTATGAGAGAGCTCATTTTTGATAACTTAGAATTTATCAATATTTTTATTTGCTTTTCTGAGAAATAAAATTTGAATTTTACTTTAAATTCTCTAATTTATTTGTAATTTATCTGATTACTAAGGATAATGATCATCTTTTCTTAAATGTTTTTAATGTTTTCTATGAATATTCTATTCATACCCATAGCCTGTATTGGGTTGTTTGGTCCTTTTTAGTATTAACTTGTATATATGTTAACATTAAAATTTTTTTATTATGTACAGATCATTTTTCTTCACTTTTAACTTTTTATTTTGTTTATGATTTATTTTTCCTTGAAAAGTTTTACTTTAGGCAATATCAAATTATATATATATAATTTTTACTATTGCACAAAAATTATATACCTATAATATATATATATACTACATATACACATAATTTTTACTATTGCAGTTTGTTTCATTAGATTCACATGAAAATCTCACATTTGATGGAACTTGGTATTACGGGGGCTCAAAGCCTCCTCACATCTCATTTTTTTATTTTAATGATGCACAAGGTTGAGAATAGGAGAGTCTACCCTATAGATGTGAGTGATATAATTGATTTTAAACATTAGAGTTCCTTTGAAACTTTTTTTTAGGCTTTTGGTTTAAATGCATGAATCATTATGAAATATGTAAAATATTATGAGACATTTATTTTTTAATTTCCTGATTTTCAATATATAATGCAATGCAAATAAATAAATTAGTACACAGAAAAATCATTGGTGGAAGCTTTGTTATCATGCATATTCTCAGGCTCACTCGCAAAGTTTTGATTCAATAGTTTGGTTAACAGGTCAAGGAATCCATATTTTTAACAAGCCCTCCTGATCACCTTTTGCAAGTATTCCCTTCTTTGAGAAATCTCCAACTTACTATTGCATACAATTTTGAGTATTAATGAGATATCCATTAGCTCTTGTGCAATCAATTAAAAGATAATTGTATAAAATATGTATTCAATGTTTCAATGGAAACTTGGACTGATAACTAGGAGATAATACACAAGTCAGTTGCAAAACATTTAAGTGTCAGAGACTTTTTTTCTATTTATGTAATAATGCACAGCAAATGAGTTTGTACATTCTTTGACTTCCCTAAATAAAAACTAAATTTTTCCTCTCAAAAATATAACTCAGGGCCGGCCTGGTGGTGCAGCGGTTAAGTGCACGTGCTCCACTTCGGCTGCCCAGGGTTCGCAGAGTCGGATCCCAGGCGTGCACCGACGCACTACTTGTCAGGCCATGCTGTGGCGGCGTCCCATATAAAGTGGAGGAGGATGGGCACGGATGTTAGCCCAGGGCCAATCTTCCTCAGCAAAAAAGAGGATGATTGTCGTCAGATGTTAGCTCAGGGCTGATCTTCCTCAGACACACACACAAAAATATATAACTCAAACATAGAAAAAAGCTTCCTATTGACTGCAATATTGTTATTCTGTCTATTGTCTGGCTTGCTTCCTAAAACACAAATAGATATAAAAAGAGATGGATTTCCTACTAGAATCTTTTTTTCAGTTATTTTATTGGGGTCATATTGGCTTATAACATTGTGTAATTTCAAGTATACATTATTATTTATCAGTTTCTGTACAGACCACATCGTGCTCACCACCAATAGTCTAATTTTTACCCACCACCATACATATGTGCCCCTTTACCTCTTTTGCCCACCTCCTCCATCCCCTTCCCTCTGGTAACCACTAATCTATTCTCTTTTTTCCATGTGTTTGTTTATCTTTCATATATGAGTGAAATCATACAGTGTTTGTCTTTCTCTGTCTGGCTTATTTTGCTTAACATCATCTTTTTTTTTTTTTTGGTGAGGAAGATTAGCTCTGAGCTAACATCTGTTGCCAATCCTCCTCTTTTTGCTGAGGAAGATTGGCCCTGGGCTAACATCCGTGCCCATCTTCCCCTACTTTATATGTGGGACACCTGCCACAGCATGGCTTGATAAGGGGTACATAGGTCTGCACCTGGGATCCAAACTTGCAAATCCCGGGCAGCTGAAGCAGAGCATGCAAACTTAACTGCTATGCCACCAGGCCAGCCCCTAACATCATCTTTATAAGTTTTTGTTTAGAGATACATGTGTGGGTGTATGTGGTTTTTCTTTTCCTTGCCAAAGTACTACTGGGGATATTGCAGGGGATATTGTGATAGTTTTAAATTATTATAGCAATGGCCATAAATAAATTATGAAATGTAGAAGTAACTCCAGAAGAGAGATACTAAACTGTTTGGAAATGATATCATTTGATTTTAAAATGTGTTTCCATTTTACGGATCTAGAAAGCCATAGGATAAGAGGCATGTGAAACTCAAGAGATATTAGTGTAATATATCAAAAAGTATATTAGGAAATGAAACAGGGGCTTCTTGAATGGGCTAATGGACCATGTAGTCCAGTTTCGTGTCTCTGATAATGTCAAATATGAAAAATAACAAGACAATAAGAAAGGAAAGCAAATTTTAAAATAAAGCTATACAATGGTTTTGTTGTCATTTTCCCATTTCTCGTCCTGACTGTGCTTAGTCTATTCTTAGATACATCAGAGATAGTGATAAATGAAATAATGATATCTGTCAGTTATTGATACCTTACATTCCACTTTTATTCATTGTAATGATCCTATGAAGTTGGTGGTTTTAACTAAGGTTTGCAAATTGAGAACAAAAGCTAAGAGCAATTAAGCAACTAGCCTAGTCTTGTAAAAGCCAGAGCCACTATTCATATTAAATTATGTCTGTGTTTTTGTGTGTTTTTTTGGTGAGGAAGATTGTCACTGAGCTAACATCTGTTGCAATCTTCCTTTTTCTGCTTGAGGAAGATTGTTGCTGAGCTAACCTCTGTGCCAATCTTCCTCTATTTTGTATGTGAGATGCCGCTACAACATGGCTTGACCAGTGATGTGTAGGTCCACACTCGGGATCCAAACTTCCGAACCCCAGGCCGCTGCAATGGAGTGCGTAAACTCAACCACTATGCTACCGGGCTGGCCCCGAATTATGCCTGGTTTTAAAACCCACGCTTTTTTCATAGTAACATAGAGAATTTTAAATGTAGTAAATTGTGTAAATTAAAATAGTATTCTAAATTCTAATGATAGTATTCTATTAAAACCTTTATACGTTTTAAATATTTGTGGCTTTGATAAGTTTACCTAATTTTGACAAATTTCACCCTTCAATAAGAGGTCTATAAATTAGGCAATACATGTTAAATATATTCAAAATTATGATTCTTAAATCTTATATTTCAATATAACGATATGCCCCTCTGACCTTTGTAGATATGGTATCTATTGTCTCTAGATTTTAATTTCTTTCTAAATTTGTAAAATTTACAAATCAATAGTCCATAAAAATAATTCCTCATCTTAGACTTTTAGTCAAAATATAACACAAGAAAGGGAAAAATCTTTTGTTTATTACATACTTTATTTTTAAAATATTATTGATTAATCATATAGAGAGTATTATACACTTTTAACACTTCTAAAGGGTTATACTTTTTAATTGCTTCATTCAATTTTTTTTAGATTTATTAAAAAGCCAACTTTAGCAATTTTAATATCATAAAAATCATGCATTACATTTAAACTTTATTAAGTTGTTCTAGCTGAGTAAACAATATGTTTAAAGTGGAAGACGAAGTTCTTACAACTACTTATATCCAATAACTGAAGATTTTGTAAGAGAGAAGCTACAAGATGAAATATTCCACTATGCAGAGAGAAAACAGAAATTATAGTAATAAAATTCTCACTAATGATATAAAGCACATTTAAATTTAGAAGAATAATTTTATCATAATGATAAAATGATGTGCAAAAGAGACAAAAAGCTGATTTGGACATTATTTCTTAAAACTACTGAAAGCAACAAGACAAAATTTAACTACTTGAAAAATTATGCCTTTCTGTCAAGATTTGAAGCAATGAAAGAAAATAATAAACAATAAAAAAATGAGTAGCTGCTTTTTAAACAATCATATTAATAGCAAAGTAGAAACCATGCACAATAGGCAAAGCATGATGGAAAGAACACACATAAGTGTAAAAATCTGATATTGCAGTATAAGAGAGAATTTGCTTCCCTAAAATGAAACTCTTTAACATGTATGGTAGAAAATACAAACAAGTTGGAAAGGAGACAAATAAAACCACAGAAATTCTACATAAATCATCAAGCAATCAGACATATATGCATACCTTTTTAAAATTAATATTTACTGAACATCATTAGAAGCCATCACTATGGTAAGATTTTCATAGTTGTAGGGCTACTGGGGATAAATATTAGAGCCCTGGGTTCATTATTGAGGGGATGCCCTTGTAAACGCCCCACAATTTGGGATGAGATTCAATAGAGTTTATACTATAAGATCAGTGACGACCTAGTTCAACTTTCTCATAGCCTGAAGTCCTGCAAATACATTAACGCACTGAGTTTGCTAGTGCTTTTCTTTAATTAACTAGAAAATTTAAGGAAAGGGAAACCAGAATGTCATTGACACTATTTGCTCACTATTGTACAAGGATTGACAAGTATTCCTAGAAAAGGTGAGTTCAGGAGCGATTTGGCCACTTGGCAAGAACAAGTAGAAGGGAATATAGAAAGCTAGCAAATGCCAGGACTTGCAGTGTTAGATAATGAAACTGTTTCTCAACTCCGACTGGTAAAAGAAAAACTAAGACAGCTCTTAAGCAACAAAAACCAATTAAAACTCAGTCTCAAGCAAGAACTATGTCAAGATTATATCCATTAAAATTTTTTAAATGAAAATTTCTCTGAATCCACTAATGTTGCATCTGCTAAATCCTTTCAGTTACATAAAATAGCTCCGGATCTCTAAGGGAGTAGCTCTCCCATAGAAACTTTATAGGCTCAACATAACTGCGCTTAAGCCCAGAGGAAAAGGAAAATCTCATAAAGAATCATTAGTGTGATTATTGGTATATATACTGGCTTGGAATCAAGTAGATAAAAGGGCACTATGCTTTTGAAAAAAAATGTTTTACTTTATAGAGAACCAACAGCCTGGACTAAAAGAGATTGTTCGTTAAAAAATCTGATATGACCCTTGGGCGCCCAATCTTCTATAGGCAAGAAGCAGTAGGGGAAATCTCCTTAGCCTGCAGGGAAAGAATATTCTCCAAAATCTTCTTGAGATGTGGCCCTTGGAAATAACAGGAAAGTGCTTTCAAGAGGATCAGAGCCAAGGGCCATGAAAAACATTGGACTGGGAAGTTTTGCTCCAGGAATAGATTAAGGGCAAAGAAGAAGGAGGAGGAGGAGAGAGAGGAGCAGGAGGAGGGGAGAAGGAAGAGGAGAAGGAGGAGGAAACTCTTCCTCTCTGAAAATTGGGAGAATTTTCTTTGTTTTTATTTTATATATATATACACATATATATATATGTAGATAAACACGTATATATATGCTTTTGCTCTCTCTGTTGGGTGCTGATAATATGGCTTTTTAACTCTGGTTCCATGATTTAATGGAATATTTGGCTCTCTCTTTTGGGAGAGGGTGACTGGGTTCTGCATGCGAGAGGATAACCAAATATTTTCTGGCCCACAATATGAACTATGGTAGATTATATTAGGGCTCCACTTAACTTCTCCTTCTAAGTGGGCCTTGTCCTGTGGAAGAATCACACATTTCATCCAATTTGACATCAGTTTTGGCCATATAACTTGCTTTAGGCAAATGCTATGTGCTATGTGAATGAAAGTGATGTAAGCCTTTTTTTGAGTAGAAGTTTTAAGATGCAATCAAGTGACTGCCATTTTTCTTTTTCCCTTGCATAAGCTGGTAATTTGGTTTTTCAACCTGGATCCTGGTAGGATGAAGAAGACCCATAGATCCACCCAAAGCTGAAATAAAATATAGGAAAGATCTAGATCTTCCCCATGATACCAGACTAAAGCTAGTCTCCAGCTACATTTTACTTCGCTTTTTACCTCTACCCTATCTTGCTTCCCTCTCTCCATTCCCATTCTCCTTGAGAGTATTGCCTAAAAAACTCCCTTGAACCAGCATTCCCTTGTTAAGTTCTTCTTTTTGGAACCTGACCTAAACAGTTGATATCAGAAACAGCCTCTCAGAATGAGATTCTAGAGTTGGATAAAAGTTCATCAACTGTATTCAGATGCTGTGGGGTCATACTTTATTTAAAAGTTGACTGGGATTATTTCCCCTAGTTACATGTGCTTTACAGGATTTAAGTGTGGATTACTGTAGGGAGTGAGAGGTTTCCTTTTGGATACAATTTAAATGTTAAATTTCAACTTTCTTTAGCATCATATATTCACATTATAGTCTTAAAGAATGAAAAATAATTATTAGTACTTTTGTTGATAAAGCTGACCATAGGAGCTGCTTTACTAGTTCAACTAAAACTAACAATAGTGATAAAGATAATAGATATTCATTGAATGATTGCTACATGCTAAGTATGTTATAAACATTATCATCTCTTTCAAAATCCACAGCAATCCTACAAGTCAAGTAATTATGGAAGGAAACATACATGTATAGATCTGTAGATTGCCTTCTTTGAAAGTCATAGGGTGTTTTTCTAGGTTCAGACCGACAGTGATCTGCTGATTTAAAAGAAAAGAAGAAATTATACTCTCCAGGAAATTAAAATACATACACATTGTACTAATTGAAGTTATGAACTACTTTGTTTAAATATAGTAATAAATTCCTTCTCTCTCTCTTGTGTGTGTGTATACATCTGACTCTATCTATCTATCTATCTACCTATCTATCTACCTACCTACCTACCTATCTATCTCCACCAGAAGCTATATTTATATAAACACAATCTTCTCAGAAAGTACAGAGGGTAGTTTCCATTCCAGTGCAAATGTTCTAATTAATAAATGACAGTGTGGGGCTTCTATTCACGTTTTCTAATGCCAAGCAAAGTCTGGTAAGTTAAATTACATGACCTGTGTAAAAAGCACAGCCATTTGATTGGTGAAACAACTGAGGCTAAAGAAGCTTTTTTCTTATTTCTATATCATCTACCTATTTTCTGTTCAGAATAAGCCAGGTAAAATGAATTTAACTCCAGCCTCAAAGACAGGAAAATAAACGTATAACGGGAAGACTACAGTGAGCTCAGTCAGAGAGAACAGCAGTGCAAAAGCCCTGGGAAAGGAGCGTGCTGTGGTGTTGGAAACATCATCAAGGAAGGAAAGAATTAGGATGTGAGGCAGAGAGATAGCCAGAGCCTGCAGAGGCTTGTATACCACGAGGAGTATTTTAGAGTTCCTCTGATTGTGACAAAAAGCCACTGGAAGGTTCTGTGTAGCATGGGAATGACAGATCTTAATTTATATTTTAAAACGATGAACAACCATGTTAACTGCTGATAATTACTTCAGCGAGATGCTTACAGAGAATTCCATTTGGCATAAAAGGTAACTGCTGACCTAGACAAGAAATGAGTGTTCCAGCTGGAGTGTGGAAACAAACAGCATAGTATTTTAGATCATGGAGTCTGGAGGCACAGTGCCTCAGCTCAAATCCTGGCTTAATTTTTTGTCTGTAAAATGGATTTGATAATAGTAAACCACAGGATTAAATGAGGATGAATGAGTCAAGACGTGTAAAACACTTAAAATTGTTCCTCACACATTGTAAGCACTATGCATAATTGACTATACAGAGGAGGAAATTTTTGATATAGAAGAGATAGAAAAAATTTGCCAGAGAAAAATCAACTGAATGGGAGACAAGAGATGGGAACCAGGGTGCCGTTAAGGATTTGATGTTAGGTTGGAACAGGCGTGGCTCATCCATTTTAACAGGAGGGAAGTCAAAGTGTGTGTGTGATGAGCTATGTAGGTTGATTCTCTCTTCCCTGAGAGATAATTTATGAGGAAAAAAACTCCTGTCTTGTATTTGGGCATGTATGATATATATCTTTCCGTGGAGTGGAGCTATTTGATTTATTCAGGGCATCTTTATTTGGATGACAAAACTAGAACAAAACATTTCTTAACTTTATATATTTGTCTTGGTTTTATTCCAAAATATATTTTTCCGCTATTTTCTGAAAAACGAAAGCACACATCTAAAATGTCTGCTAAGAAAAAGTACAGTGGGCTAATTTTATGACTGCTAATTTTCCATCTGTTTTAAATTATTTCAACATAATATAAATAAATAAATAGAAATGAGCACATAAATAATTGCCCTCTGAGGATAAAATCTTTATTTTTATTTCTTAAATAAGAAGAAAATGACATTAAAACCAACTATGTTTTTTTCTTAGTGATTACCTTAAAACACCCACAGATTCACAATTAAAATGGCAAAGCACTTCTCACTGTGTTTTTTTCTGCACAACTGTAAGGATACAATGAAACAATGATTAAATATGCCAGTGCATTTAATCCTAACCTTTTTATCAATATTTGTATTCTGCTTTGGCAATCAAAGTTTGAGGTGGTTTCCTTTCAAACACCTGAATCAGCACTTGACTCATGCCATTATGGTTAGGTAATATTTTTAAATTGAGCAAACATGTCGTTAAGTAATAGACAACAAAATATGAGGGGGATATTTTGAAATTTAAGGTCAATAATTATGGTTAGTTTTATGTAATCCTTCACCAGATGATTTACAAGGTTATTTTTTTATAAACCATCTGAGTAGGTTGTTGTGAACATTAAAGGAAAAAAAAAGTTATATTTCCAATTCCAGGTGCTACTCATAGTATCAACATATAATTTGAGGGCAGAGAAATCTCTAGGTTTCTCATTATTTAATTGGGATCATTAGTAGTTTGACATTAAAGACATTTGTAAAAAAAAAAAAATGCAAAAGCACACTAAATCATGAGATTAATAATATAATATTGCTCAAAAATGTGTTTATTTAAAATAAAAACATGAAGCCTATAGCAAGCAATTCTATATTAAGTGCTCTTCAAGCAAGGAAAAAAAATTAAATACTCACTAAGATATTATTTGCTATAAATAGGAAAAAATAAAATCACCTTAGTACCTAATCTAGTGTGAAAAGCAAAGTGCTTATATATATTTTAATTTGAATTTTTACATCTGAACCTACCGTACATAGTTGTAATTATTGCTACCTTAGTATTACCTAGTGCAAGTGTTGATGGACTTTTTCTCCAGAGCACCAGTTAGTAAATTTGGGGCCATATGGTCTCTGTTACAATTACTCCACTCAACGGCTGTGCTGCAAAAGCAGCCATGGGCATCATGTAATTGAATAAATATGACTGTATTCCAATAAAATTTTGCTTACAAAATGAGGCAGAAGGCTAGCCATAGTTTGCCTACTCTTGATCTATTAAAATTTCAAAATGGATAAGCCATTTAGAAAATTTGATTGCAATGCTTTTAAAAATATGAAAACCAATAATACACTTCAAGCTATTAAAGCAAATAGGACAATATAAATGTATCTATATACAGATATAATTGTAGATATGGCCATAGCTTTAGATTAAGATGTTAATATCAATATTATTTTGCAATATTTAAGGATAAGGAGAGGTCTTTTATTTATTTTATTTATTTTTGTTTGTCTGTTTCTTTTGCTGCACCTAACCAGTCATCACTCAGTCATCAAAATAATAATGATGCTATAGAAATTTGAGGCTTACCATTCTAAAGAAAAATTATAAGTATAGTAGCCGGGGAACCACACACATACACACACACACACACACACTCACACACACATTAAATCAAATATATCTACCTTATCCATTCATCTTTCAATTCTTCTTCAAAATGTGCTGCCATATTTGTAGCTATATTGAGCAAAGAATTCAAATGATTTATTAATGAAAAGGAATTAGAAGTTATATTAGAAATCCAGATTTAGGGTTAGCTATTCTACATTAATTACTTTTTGTCTTCCTAAAGTTTTTAAAGAAAAATATTCTATGTAATATTATAAATATCATAGATATTAGCACCAGGTGATTATTACAGATTCTGGTTTCTTTCCGTACTTCCCTCCTCTGACTGTGATACGGAGCCTGGATAAGGCACTTGTAGGTGAAATTGGAGCTCATAAGCCCTTGAATCTGAAGGGGCAATGCTCAGAAAGGAAAACTCCAAACATTATTTACCAAATAGTGCTTCCAGGAGTTTTATTTCTCATGTGTAATAGGTTAAATGATGTGGAGAATTCATAAATTAGAAAGACAATCTCTGTGCTAAAGAAATGTACAATTTTGTAGAAGAATGAGGGCAATGAATAGAATTGCCAGGTTCAGATTTAGACTTAACAAAGACTCAGCATTTCCTCATCCATTGCTCCAATTAGACGGGATTCACAATATTAAATGCCTGAGAATGTTAGATGGTACCACCTGAGAGTGATGCTGGCTGAGTAGGGAAAGTAACAGAGGGTAGAGAGCATCCTCCTCTAAAGGGGGCGACCACTGCTTAGCTCCAGCCTTGTGTTGCCATGTATTCTGATAATTCAACTGAAGCCAGCTAATCATGATTTTCTATCCAAAAATAGATTAATACTGTGCAGGCCAAACAAAATACATCTGAGACCTGTAGTCAATTTTAGGCAATATTTGCGTCGGTGGTATTGACATATCAATGTTGTACAATCAGTTTCTCAGGCTTAACATGGTATAACTGAGCATCACAGATATTAGAGGACATTCTCAAATTTACACAACTATCAGAGGTGAAAGGGTTCTCATGATGACAAATATGAGGTGAAATCTGGCTGACAGGGACCTTTAGGAAACACTAAAGACACTAAATTAAATGTACCAAGAATTTATGTGTGTAGAATTGAGGACAGAGTAATTGCGAGAGAAGCAATCCTAATTTTCTCACATGGTCTATTAAGTGCACATTGTATGTATAAGTCAACTTATTTATACTTGGAGCTAGAAACCAGTATTATATATTCTCTGTATGCTGTCTGCCTAATATTGATGCCTGCACTAATGGGTCCCCAAGAGATGAGACACTTCTTTGTTTCCTAGCATGACTCTCCCCAGCCTACTTGGGATCAACTATAGCATGTTTTGTTAATTATGGACTTGGAGATTAAATAACCCATAGGTCAATCCTATCTGAACAGATGTTGTGAGATGTGAAGTTACAAACCTCTCAGGGCCAATGCTTCCTACCTTGTGGGAGGAGCCGTTCTTCAGAGAGAATATTAAAATGATCCATAGAGAGAAGCATAGGTAATATATGTAGAAAGTGCTGGCATTATTCAGGTTCCTGTGGCCCAGTTAAATCTCTTCTTTTTGAACTTTGATATACTCTCTTTTTAATTGTCACTATACCCCCTTACACTTCCAATAACCCCCTTTTCTGTTTGTCTAAAATATTTGGAATTAGATTTCTTTCACTTATTATCAAAAGGATCTTGTCAAACTCTACATATACACTTTTTTTTTCTGCCAGATAAAGACATATATTTTCTCCAATGTATCAAAAAAGCCATATGTGACTTTAATGAAAAGTTTTGAAGAAATGAAAATTCAAACTAACTTGAGTATTTTCTGCTAAGTCTTTAACCCAGTTCCAGTGACCATGGAACACTAAACTTGGTGGAAATGGTGGTGGTGAGATGAAGAGAAGTGGGGATAAAGACTGAGAGGAAGGAGGTAATATTAGTGTAAGACTCCCACAGATCCGTGTGCTAAGCTCTACAAGTGTCTTCCATAGAGTGTGGGTCTTTGCTACCTACAGTCTTCTGAGAAGAGTGTGGTCTTTGCTCTCCTCCTCAGGGACGTTAAAGAAAAGCACCATCTTAAGTCTTCCTCCCTCATCTTCTCTGTAGGTAAAAGAAGGCCAACCACAATGGCTTGGAAAGAGATGTTGCTCTGCTAATTCCCCACAGAAAGTAGGATCTTCAAGAATCAGGTGAATTGATTGCATATGGCAAGATGTACACTTCATTAAAGGGAATAACACTCATTACTTTGTGGTTCTATCTTTGTACATAGGATATATAGAGAGTTGGAATAGTTCAAAGGTTACTGAAGGAGATAGATTCTACAGATAGTAAAAGGATAATGGAATATTATGAAAAATTTTATGCCAATAAGGTCAACAAATTAGATGAAATGGAAAAATAGTATACCAAATCATGCTCAAGAAGAAATCTATGACCTGGATAACACTATTTTTATCAAAGCAATTGAATATTTATTTAATAGCCTGTGAGAGATAATTTTCCATGGATTTCTCCCATATTTGCACATCTTTTGAGCAGAGGCACTAACTGCCCTTTGTTTCAAACAATCTTTTCAAGAATGTTTGTATAGCAAACAGTCTGGGAAGATAGAGAGCTAGTGTCTCTCTTTGGAGGCTAGGGAAGGTTTGCTTATAGCCTTGGAAGACAGAGATAGCTTCTCTCTCTAGAGCAAAGGTTGGGCTTGACTACTTTCCAGGATAACAGAGATAAGGTCTCCCTCAGAGCACAGAGCAGACATATTTACAGACCACTAAAAAAATAAGTAAACTCAAATGTCCTCTCAAATAATGCAACGCACCATATATGCAGACAGCCATCTGGGCCCGATCATATCACATCCATGGGACTTGTATGCAAGGACAAAGGACAGAACATGCTAATGATCATGATGCTTGCTATACTGTGAATAATAAAGTTGTCTTTTGTCTTTTTCCAGCATTCATGAAACAGTGGCAGGCTAACTTGTTTGCTTGCAAGTTAGCTAAAATCTCAGCCCCTTTACGGTTCTTGACAAAGCCTTCCCACAGATAAAACTCCAGGCCCAGATAGCTTCACCTGTGAATTCTAGCACACACGCACGGAAGAAGTTACACCAATTATTCCAGAAATTTGAAAAGGAGAAAATATTTCCCAACTCATTTTATAAAGCCAGTATTACCTTGATACAAAAATCATAAAAGATGTTATTTAAAAAAACCCACATGGATCAATATCCTAAACGCATATACATAACAAAATTCTGAACAAAAATTTTAGAAAATTGAATTCAACAATATATCAAACGGATAACATATCATAACTAAGTATATTTTATCCCAGGAGATAAAGATCTGACTTTTCAAGATCAGTCAACGTAATTCATCATATTAATAAACTAAAAAAGAGAAAACATACAATTATCTCTATAGACACACAAAAAGCATTTGAAAAAATCCAATATCCCTTCCTGATAAAAACTTTCAGCACACTAAGAATACAAGGAACTTCCTCAATATGGTAAAGAATATCTATGAAAAACCTGCAGTTAATATCATACTTAATGGAAAAAGCCTCAGTGATGAGTTATTAAATGTGACACCAAAAACACGATCCATAAAGGACCAAATTTGTAAACTGAATCTTATTAAAATTAAAAAGTTCTACTCTCTGAAAGGCTCTATAAAGTGAATAAAAAAACAAGCCACAGACAGAAAGAAAATATTTGCAAGTCATATCTAAAAGAGGACTTCTATTCAGAATATATAAGGAACTCTCAAAAATCCAATATAAGGAAAAAAATCGGTAAAAACTTGAGCAGAGACTACTCCAGAGTAGGAATGCAGATGGCAAATAAGCACACGAAGTAGGTACTCAGCATCAGTAGTTATGAGACAAAATAAAAACCACAGTGAGATACTACTGCACATCGATTAGAATGGCTAAAACTAAAATGAATGACTAGATCAAATGTTAACAAGGACCTATCACACTGCTGGTAGGAACGTGAACTCGTATAACTGCTTTGGAAAGCAGCATGGCAATATTATGGAGATATGAACAAAGCGAAAATTTTATTAAAAATGAAGGTTGTCTAATATAACTAGCATTTAAAATATCTGGTTTTAATCTCGTGATCTGATAGTGTTCGCATGTGTGTGTAGTATGGTGGCTAACAACATTTATCATTGAAAAATATGAGAATCAGGAAATTTACATGAGTGTAGTTTATAAATGTAAATCACAAAACCTAAAAATGGAGTATTATTATCAACATTATTATTATTACTTTATCTTTTTGAAAACTACAATATCCTTTCAATAACGTGGTTATATTTCATTCTTATTTCTCCAGCTTTTCATAGTGTGTGTACCTACTTCTTATAGTAGGTGTAGAGCCTAAAATTAACTCAGTTCTACTAGAGACTGCAGCACCATCTACATATCATTTGAATGTGACTGAAGGAGAACTGTATTATTTGCTACAAGGTTATAAAAGTATTTTTGGTAGCATCAAATTGCTGTTATCCTTAAACCAAAAGATTAAATCAGTCCATCAACTGCACTGTAGAAAAAATTTAAATGCAAAAATGTGGGTCATTATGAGGCATGGAATTGGGAAATTTAGGGATAATATATTACATGTAGAGAAGTCCAAGATGACTGTAGAGAAGGAAAAAATCACAGATCTCTGTGGTTGCTTCTATCTCTTATGTTAAGCTTGGTGAAGAAAGCTGCTTCTCCTTTTCTAAGGTGACATGAGGCGTGGGAAATCTGTTATTGTCTTTCCTAAGTAAGAGACACATGAAGGAGGAAGAACTCAAGTTACTAGAGCCAGTTATGGCGTGGCTAAAGCTGAGGGTCCCTTTTCTGTAATCACTTAATTGAGTGTTTATTAAGCGCCTATTATATGCCAAGAAGAGTGCTAGGTGTTCAAAGATTATTTGTTGCAGCTCTACGTGATTAGATTTTGTGAATCCAAAAAGACTGTCTTGTATTCCGTGTTGGTATTCTTATTGCCCTAATAATTTGTGGCAGATTTTATTTTAAAGAGAATCCTAGTGTGGCTCTGCTCTATTGGCCATGCAGGACCTAGTTATAGGCACTGAATGTATATGCGCTGCATGGAATTTAGGAGTCTCGAAGTGAAGAGTCACAGCTTTTGCAAGACCTCAAATTAGTGCAAAATCCCTGGAGCTGAGGTGAGACCCGCGGGTAAGCACACAGCTACAGGGTGCTTTTGAGGCATTCACTGAAGAGAAATCTCACGCGGAAGAAAACTAATGTTGGCCAAATGCCTGCTGTTTTATACTGAACTTTTAAGGAAAAGTTGTGTGACACCCTCTCTTTATCACTGCTGTCTTTTGAGATTTTTAAAAAAGTAATTAACTATCCTAGTTTCAGTAAAAGGTCACAGAAGGGTCAAAGGAGGAAAAGCTGGGGATAAGACCCTAGAGAATTTTTCTTTGAAGAGCTCTAAGCCCATTACCAAGATGATCTAATGAATCCTTGCAATGGTTATATGAAATAGATATGGGATATTGTTATTCTTTTAGTGCTTTGCAGGGGAAAAATAAAAATCATCAAATAGAATTTTCAAGTCCTTCACTCAAAGAGCTCAGTGTTGTATTTGTCTTCTTAACTTTGGACTGTTCCCCCAGATGTCAGAAAAGATGAACCATAATCTCTCAGGGGCATGTTTGATGTGATTCACGCGGGGCAAAACAGACTGCAGAAATTTATAACGTCTTTGGGGGAGAAAATAGAAGCTATATTCAACACGAGATGGAGGCAAGTGAATGCTATTGAGCAATAATCACCAGCAAGCTGTGGGAACTGCAAAGGCTTTAAGCAAACTTCTGAACAGAATAATTTTTGATCATACGCAAAGTAAAAATAATTCTTAAGAGCTGTAGAGAGACTTGACAGAAGCACATAAGATCCTGAAATGTAAAAGATATAGAAACTCCCCCAAGAAAAATATCGTGTGCTTTAAACTATATTAGTGGAGCAGTTGGTTTCTGGATTTTTGAATTCTGACATAAAAGAATATCTTCCATGTGAAGAAAGGGGTATCAATTTTCATATGAAGATAAGACAGAATGGGAAATAAAAGGAGTACAATGATTGCCACTTCTAGTGGACTGTGTAATTGAAATGGAGTTTCTGGACTGGTTTCAAAGAGAATTCTACCTAAGAAAGAATAGCACAGTGTCTTCCTTTCGATATGTACCTATATGTCTTAAACTCACACACACACACACACACACAGATTCATACTACACCAAAATGTATTGAATATATTGAGCAATTTCTATGTGCTAGTCATTGTGTTTGGCATTGTTATGCATACTTCCTTATTCCATCCCCATACTAACACAAATTCTGTTTTTTTTGTTTGTTTGTTTACCATTCTGAAGTTCCATCAAACCATTTAACTAGGCTGAATTAACTATAATTCCACTGGAGATTATTGATGTAAACAACATGTAATGGTCATTTCCAGCACTGTATATCTAGGTAATTTCAATTTCTAAATATCCATGTGTGGAGTCTACACTTTTCATCTGTTTTTTGCCTATTGAAATTTTTTCTCTTTCTCTTATTTGTCATAGTCATTTCTCTTCTTTCTTTAAATATAATTTTGGAGAATCCATGCTATTTCCATTTTGGTTATTATTTATATCTGGATGGAAGTCATTTCTTTTCCTGGGCCTACCCATACCAGTACTAATTGTAGGGGAGCACAAGAAAAGTGGGACTACAGTTTACTGGTCAGCAAGGGGTTCATGATTTACTCTTTCCTAGAAAGCCTGTACTATGGGAGAAAGATTCATTTCAGGGCTAATGGAAAATTTTGCTGCAGTAGAGGTGTTTAGCCCCAAATTTATGCCTAAGTATATGTATCTGTCAATTGTTTCTTTTTTCTATTGATCAAGAACAGCTGGTGAGGAGTTAATTGTCAATCATTTTTCTCCTCCAACTACCCTCACAGGACTTACATGAGTAAAGATTTCCTGTATCAGTTCCATTTCCTGCCAATGGAAAGAAATGACCATAGATGATTTGCAATTGTACTAAACACTCAACCTGCTGGTTCCAGGTAGATTTTTGGTTCTGTTTTGGTTTTGGTATTTGATGCTCAGGATGTTTATCTTAAAATTGTGTATCTCTACCTGCTGCCAGAAATCTACCACATCATGTATGCACTTTCAAATTCATCCCTCAAGCAAATTTGTTCCTTCATTTGTTCATTCAGTAGAGATGTATGGGATATGCCCACATTAAACGTTCTGTGTGCAGTAATAGACATTCCATAGCGAGGCAAAGGGCACATTTTATTGTAAATTGAGTCTTTTTTATTGTTTGGGGCAATGGTTTATAAATGCCTTCTGGTTTGATGTAAGATAGAGTTTTTGATACTTTTTAAATGTCCTGATTTCTATAGGCTGCTTTCATTGTAGAGATAGAATCAAGCTATTTATTCTGCACCATGATTTGTGCATTATCTCAATCATCCATCATAAATAAACTGTAAATTTTATTTGAGAGGAAAATAATATTGAAGTAGTTGAGTAATGGCAAGCTATTTGGAAATTTATTTTAATTAATGGATTACCTGACTTCAGAGAGTTTAGCATACACATTCACTCACATGTACGTGTATGTACCTTTGTATTCTCAGTAACTTATATCTTCCCTAACCCATAAGAAGTCTTACTGCTTATGAAGTAAGTTTTTGTAAATGAACAGCTAAATATGAACTTACAATGATGAAAATATGAATCTTGCGTGTTATATACATTTTTCACCCTTATTTATCTTATATATGCTTGTATAGACAAATTATATCAATATGTATTTTAGTTTGAATGATATAATCTTTAGAGTTTCTCAATTAAATATATCAATGATTCAATTTGTAGTAGTTACCAAATAAATTAAATATATTATAAGTAGGGATAATTCATTTCCTGATGCTCGTGCAAGCAAAGTGCTAGATTTTCAACCTAACCTGAATTTAAAATGTTATGTTAAAAAAAAAGTGGAATCTGAAAAGATAGAAATTCAAATAGAGGGAAGAAGGAAGGAAGAAAGGAAGGATGGAAAAAAGGAAATAAAGAAGGAAAGAAGGAAAGAAAGAGAGAAAGAAAAAGAAAGAAAGAAAACTAAATACCACTCTAAATACTTTATACATAATAACATACTCTATCCTCAGTAAGCTCCTACAAAGTGGATACTATTACTTCTGCCATTTAAAAGGTGGGGGGATGCTGGCCTGGTGGCATAGTGGTCAAGTTGGCACACTCCAATGCCAGGCGGCATCCCATATAAAGTAGAGGAAGATGGGCACAGATGTTGGCTCAGGGCCAATCTTCCTCAGCAAAAAGAGGAGGATTGGCAACGGATGTTAGCTCAGGGCTAATCTTCCTCACAAAAATAAATAAATAAATAAATAAATAAATAAATAAATAAATAAATAAATAAATAAATAAATAAAGTAAAAGGTGGGAAAACAAATACAGAGTGAGATCATGTAACTTCCCCAGAGTATATGGTCAGAAAGTGATAGAACAATAATTTGAATCCAGGCAACCTCACACAGAAGTTAAAACTTTTTAACCACTATATGGTAGTGCCTCAACAAGGGATGAAAAAGTATAAGATGCAGTAATATTATCAGCATCCTTCAATTAGCAAGTATACTTTAAGTAATGTTTCAGCAATCTCCTCCTTAATGAAGTGATTTCCCCAATGGAAAATATTTGGATTTTGAATAGGTAAGCCTGACTTCTCTCCTCAAGTTGCCACTTACCAAAACTCTTAAACCTCATTTAAACTCATTTAAACTTATTTAACCTGTGACTCTTAAATTAAGTGCCAAGATAACGTGTTTCCACAAATAATTCTGACAACGTAAACATATTTAGAGTCAAAGAGAATTAGTTTCGAATATTGGCTTTGCCACTCTAACCTTGGGCAAATTGTTAACCATTCTGACTAGATAACATGAGAATAGTCCTTTATTAAACTGTTAACATGAGATTAGTCCATTATTAAACTGTTATCAGTATTAAATAAGATAAAATAGCAAATGTAATATAGCAAAGTGTGCAAAGTTCTGAATAGTGTACCTAAATCAGAGATAGCATTTAGTAAATAAAAATGTAAAATTACTGATTAAAATTTTCTGGAGATTGTTATTTCTCTTTAAAAATGAGGATAATTCTACACTTCTCACAGCTGAATCAATATAAGATTTAAAAACAAAGTACACTTAGGTAGGTAGAATCGTGCCTGCCCCATTGTTGCTGCTCGGAATACATGACTGCCTTCCTTCATTTGTTCCTTATTTATGCTTTAATTAACTTTAAGTGATATCCAACTGGTAGGTAATATTCCCAGATTACTCAGTGTGTCAATTTTCTGCCTATCTTTCTAGCAATCTCCCAGGCCAAGCTCTAGTACATGCTTTATTATTAAAAAAAAAAAAATTGATATTGTCTCAGTAGCATCCACTTAGAATAGTAAATTGACAGTAAACTGAACATATTGATATTGTTACATAAAAACATTATCTTTGATTATAAAATAATAATATAGCAAATTTTCTAAAATAAACACATAACTGAAAACTATGTCATCAAAACCAGGGATCAGAAAGTTTTTTCTCCAAAGAGCCTGACAGTAAATTTTTTGTCACATGGTCTCTATCACAACTAATAAACTGTGCCATTGCAGCATGAAAAGCTCTGTAAACAAACTCTATATTTTTAAAAATGAGTAGAGATTTGCTCCAATTAGACTTTATTTACAAAACCACAATGTGGGATGGATTTGGCCCAGAGACCACAGTTTGCCATCCCCTGATTAAAACCAATGCTTTAATTGGATTGTGAAATAAGAACTTGCCAATATATTCACGAACTTATTTAAGACAAATAAAACAGAAGTTATCATCAATGTTATTGATTGTAGAGTCTTTGTGGATAAGAAGGTGGGTTTTTGCTTTGTATTTTATGTTTCAATGTAGAGTACATGCTCAATAACTATATATTCACTCATTTAGTCATAAGAGAATATTTACTGAGCACCTAAGATGTGAATAAATGAACTAGTACTCTGATTCCATGTAAAATACAAGATAAATTTTGGCATAATCATTGAAAAGGCAGTAATTCTTCCAGTTTTTCTGTAGACATTCAAGAGAGGATATACTTAATACAAATAATTCTGGTTTTCCTAAATAGGCACTGAATACAGGTTACAGAAAAATATCAGAAGGGATACATAATAAATGTTGACCTAGTCAATAGAGATCAAAACTGAGTGTATAATGCTAAACTTAATTTCTGAGACGGAAAGCACTAACAGTTCTAGAGATTTGTTATGACAGCTAGTAAAATGCTTGAGAAAAATTGTGTGAAGCAGAGAGACAAAGCACAAATAGAAGCGGAAGTCAGAGTCACATGAATAGAAGTTAAGAGAAATTAGAATAAATATTATTCATCACAGGCTTACAGGAAAAAAATTAAAGGTTGCTTAATAGAGAAGCAAACATTTGAACTGAGTGTCTATAATGTATTAAGACATTTGAGTAATGAAAAGCTTTCCCTCTTTGCTTGGTTCTTTAGTTTATTTTTAATCAGAAAAGAAAATATTATTCCACTACCATGAAAAAATATACCAAAATATTCAGATACAGTTTTATTATGCATTTTCAGCCAAATGATCAGAGTATTTTGAGTATCCTAGAGAATGAGCACTTCGACCAGAAATTTGGATAATATAATGCAGTCAAGGTTAGATGGGAAGCAGACCTTTATTTAAATTATAATGAAGGAATAAAAGAAGGTACAAAGACAAAAGGAAGCTGAGTGATGGGTCCCTGATGCAATTTGGTGTGGCTATATATAGTGACTTCTGTTTCTGATTTGCAAAGTCACTTCTAGGAGAAAAAATGACTAGCATTTAATGAGCCGATTTCGCAGTCTGCATTATGAATGCTTAAATTTATTCCTAGGTATTTATGGCACTGAAAAAGAAAAAAAAAAACTAGAAATAATTTCAGAACACAACTGAATATAAAAATACAATTTTTAAAATGTCATCTATAAAATATCATTTTAATAACTCTGGGTTATAAAGATCTGAAATAGAATAAATTCATTTGGACAGAATGAGAGCTAATAATACCATGAACTACAGAAGGAGATATTGAAGGATTTATCCAAGAAGGTAGAAGATTTAAATTTACTTCAAACTATAAACTGAAAATATTTGTAATATAGTACAATGTAAATGGATCTAGATCTATAAAACATTGATGAATAACTGATTTCTTACTTAAGGAAAGTACTCTGTCCAGAAATACTTAGGTGGATTTTATTTCAGACCCTAAAATAATTTATGTCAATTTCACATAAGATATACTTGCCAAAAATAAGCAAGCTTAGATGGCTTCTCTAAAAGAAGTATGAGCTTCAAATTCCATAGCATTATGAAAGAGTAAAGTGTTCCCATGAAAATTAGGAGGAAAAGGAATACTTAATGTAGCTAAGTCAGATTATATTCAAACTTCTGGTCAATGTCATAAAACATGAGAAAGTAATAAAACACAAATATTTGTTGAGAGAAGTAAAAATCACTTATATTTGAGAATAACATGATTCAACAATCAAAAAAACACAAAGCAGGGGCCAGCCCACTGGTGTAGTGGTTAAGTTCACGTGCTTCACTTCGGCGGCCCAGGTTTCATGGGTTTGGATCCTGGGCACAGACATACACACCGCCCATGAAGCCATGCTGTGACAGCATCCCACATACAAAATAGAGGAAGATTGGCACAGCCATCATCTCAGGGACAATCTCTCTCACCAAAAAAAAATAATAATAGTAATAAAGAAAGAAAGAAAAACCACACAAAGCAATTGATTAAAAATAATGCAAGTTTATGACAAAAAATAAAGAACATTTTAAAAGGATCAAAATAACTTCAGTAGAAAAATACAAACTTTTAAAAATGTGGCAAAAAAGAGTTACACAATTTAAGAGAATCCATTTTACTGAAGGAAAAATCTGAATTCAGTAAAAATAATTTCTCTTCTTAAACCAATGTGTAGTTTCAACTTAATTCTAATTAATATTATGTGAGATACAGGAGGAGATATTTTTAATTTTATAAGATAATTTTTTGTTCTCTATGTGAATATAAAATTCATCTAGAAAACAAATGAAGAATATATTTTTTCCTAAACCTAAGAAAAGAGATGAAATCTTCAAGATGATAAAACAAATGCAGTTAAAATAAAGCACAAAACTATGTCAATTCTAAAAGGTACTGAAGAGAAAGGATCAAGATTCATAGCATAAGTCTGTAAAAAATGGAAAATAAATAAAACCAATGAACCTAAATTTGTATCTAACTTGTCATATAATGAAGAGAAAACAACTCATTGCACACACTTTCAATCAGACTAATTTAGGCATTCCTAGTGAGATATTGCCTAAAAATAAAAAGGAATTACAATTTTTTAAAAATGATGTTGTGTGTACTGTTGCTATTGCTGTTCTGACAATGGTTGTGTGGGAATTGTAGAATGAAGCAAATAGGCAATTATATGATATTCTAACATCCCAGTGTCCCTAAGAGCCCAAATTCTTTGTATATGAGAAATAAAATATGGATGTAAGATGGAATCATTTAAATAAAAAACCTGTATTGACTTCTAGAAATGATAGTATAATAACTAAATTAGAAACGCAATGAAAATGCTAAACATATATATATATACATATATATATATTAGATAATACTGAATAGAGGATTAGAAACTAAAAACCAAGTAAGAAATACTCAGAATTCAGTAAGTGAGAAAAAGGAATTGAAATAATGAAGAGCAAAATAACAGTTTTCCAAAAAAAGAAAAGAGAGAATGTGGGATGTATAATGTTCAGACATAATAGCTGATAGTTTTGGGACAATTTCAGATGTAAGAAACCCAGGTGGGACAAAGATGGAAGAATATTATTATGATAAATTTTATGTCTTGTGTTTTATGATCTGACAAAGTAGAAATATGCATTTAAATATGAGAGTGAAGATAGAAAATAAAAGAAGTTAATTGATTGTTGGATACGCAACAGATAAGATAAAAGAGGATGATAAGGGCACCTTTTAAAAGCTATGAGTTCATAGATAATTATAAGAACAAAAATAAAATCTTCTGAAATAACAAAAGACATTCAAAAAATAAAACAGCCAAGTTACCATGGGAAGAAACAAACAACACAGAATCTATATACTTGTTTTAACATGAAATAATATGACAGAGTTGAAAGCAAAAATATCTCCCTCTTCTATAAACGTAAATGGGATAACTCAACTATTAAAAGAAGACTTCTTCACAATGAATATATAATAGTTATGGATACTTACACACAAAATAACAAAGCAACAATTTTTATAAAGCAAAAATTACAGAGTGCAAGAGAACTAATAATGGTGAACTTTAACACATCACTTTTAATATTAGATAGATCAAGTGCACAAAAAGTAAGGATATAGAAGGCCTAAACACCATCATCAATATCACATATTTTGTCGATGCACATGAAAGTTTACATTTGAATAATAAATCACTTTCTTTCCAAGCAGATGTAAAACATTCACAAGGATTGATCATACATTATTTTACAAAGTAAAAATTAGTAAGTTACATTAAATATGAATAATACCAAAAACACTCTTTAATCACCACTCATTAAATAAGAAATTATTTTTTAAAAAAGACAAAGGTCTTACCACCTGGAAACTTAAACATCTATCAAACAACACTTGAATGAAAAGAGAAACAAACTGAAATCACAGAATTTCTAATAATAGTGAAAGCATATGTTCACTCAAAGTCTTGTATATGAATTTTCAAAGCAGCTTTGTTTGTAACAGCCCAAAACTAGAAATAATTCAAATATTCAAGAACAGATAAATTGATAAAGAATTTGATCTTTTGACTAATAGATCTATCAATTAGAAGGGAATATATTAAAATTGTCCACTGTGTTGCCTATATGTTTTACATACTATATTCTTATTTATTTATTTATTTATTTATTTATTTATTTATTTATTTACGATGCAAAAATCAATTTGAAATTTTCCATTGGAATTTGGAGTTCTTTTATTAATTGTTCAGTGAGCATCAACTTCATTAATAGCTTTATCAATGTAAGAAATATTTTACATTCAGTCATATTACAATAGCCACTTTTTACTAAATATGTATCAGTCAAATTTTCATTAAAAATGATGGAGAATTATTGCTCATATTCTAATAGATAAATTCAAACACTCCTTCAAATATATACATTGAATCTTGAATCATGAGTTACACAAACATTTTCTTTGTTTCTCTAATTCTGGATTTAATTGGTTTAATCTGTGGTCACACATTCGGAATAGAATGGATTAGATAGTAATTGCTTTGTACACAAAATAGCAAAATACTGAAAATATTTACTTTCCATGAATTCTGCAGGAATTTTGTTTACTGATGCGTTGTGAAATTTTTCATTTGTATTACTAACCAAAAATATAATATGAATTATTTTCCCATAAAGATATGTATTTCCTTCTGACCCATATTTTTCTTTGCTTCCCCACTCTCAAAGGAGATCTTGTTTACATTAAAATCCAGGAATGTTAAATAATAAACATTGTGGACCTCTCTCTTTCTTCCTCTCTCTCTATGTTCCTCCATTCATCATACAGGTGGCATTTTCAAATACATTTTTCTGATTTCCCTATAAATAAAAATAAATAACATCTGGGTTCAGCCTAACTTGAAATATGGATATCTAAGTTGTTTATCTAGAATCAAAAGAGTAGAGTTTGTGTGTGTAAGGGAATGCTGGTCACTCACTAGAGACTCACAGTCTTTCTTGACTAAAAATGGTTTTGTCTCCACATAGCCATAGATTTATCTCTGTTCTTCAATAGCAAAGAGCACATTTACTCAGAACTGGTAAAAGGCCCTGGGGATTCTTGTGGAGAAGACACTATTGACTATTTTCATCATTAACTAAAAAGGAAAACAAAATAACAAAGTTAATTAAGAATCTAGTTATGGCATCTATAGGGAATCTTAAATGTTGATGTTAAAATGGAGTCTAATTCCTACAGTGGGGATTAAAAGGGCATATAAAGAAATTTTCACTTTTCAAAGTGTCTGAGCTGAGACAGGTCCAAAGAAAGAAGAAAATTGGAGCTCTCCCACTCTCTGTTCCAAAATCAGAATCAAGATAGGAATGTTGACATCTGTCCAATGATGGCTATCTATTGTCTATATTCTTATTTAAATAGAAATTTATACTTGAGCAGAGCCAAAATGCTGAGAAGTGATTGAATAGAAATTTAAAATTATTATATCCTTCTTGTGAATTGAACTTTTATCGATGTGTGAATAAAATGTTTTCTTTATAAATTGCATATAGTTACATTTTAAAACTTTTAGACACAGCCTCTGCCCCTTAACTGGAATGTTTGACCACTTCTTCTGATAACTGACCTACTTGGAAGTTTCTTTTCACAATATTTCATGTTTTCTACATGTTTACTTTTTTCTACGTTTAACTTCATCTATTGTCTGTTTTTGAGGGTGGTGATCTTGTCATATATATTTTTGTCTTTCGTTTTAGTTGTTTGCCTCTACTTACATGAGAATGTAAACCAAAAGGCACTTCTCAATCTAAATGTCATTTTTAAGTAATCTCTTACCCCTACCAACCGCCTCCCCTACTGCTTTATAGATTTTTCTCATTTTCTCTCTATTTCCATTGTCTCTACCATGTGGATCTTTTAAAAATTTTCCATGAGATTCATTGGGCACCATATCCTGACGATTGGTGTCTGTTCCATTGATGAATTGGTCTGTCTTGAGTCTAACACCACACTTTTCTTTATTATTGTAGCTTTAAAAAGACTTCAAGTGAGATGTCTTCCAACTTCGTTTTTTTCCTTTTTTAAAGTTGTTTAGATTGTTCTAGATCCACGATATTTCAACAAGAGTTTTAGAATGAGCTTACAAATTTCAACAGAATCCTGTTGGAATTTTTATTGAGATTGGCTTAAAGATGTAGATAAATTTGGGAAGAGTTTGACGTCTTAAAAAGAGTAAGTCTTCTGACACTTAAGCACAGTATATCCCTCCATTTATGTATGTCTTCTTTAATTTCTCTTAGTAATGTTTTCTAGTTTTAAGTATAAACTTCTTTCATATATTTTGCCAGATTTACCCTTAAGTATTTCATGTTTGTTGATACTATTGTAACTAGCATTTTTATTTTTATTTTTTCTTTCCAATTGTTAGGATCGTTATCAGGACACAGAAACACAATTCCTTTTTGTGTTTGACCTTGTGGTCTGCAACCCTGATAAAGTCACGTATTAAATCTAGTAGTTAATTTGTAGATTTCATAGAATTTCCTTTGTAGATTATCGTGTCATATTTAAATAAAGATATTTTTACTTTTTTCCTTCCAGTTTGTATTTCTTTTATTTATTTTCTTATTGCACTGGCTAGAACCTCCTATATGATGTTGAAAAGAAGTGTTGAGAACAGTCATTCTTGCCTTGTTTCTTATTTTAAGTATTCAGACTTTCACTTTGAATTCCTGGGATAAGCTCAAATTGATCATAGTTTATGAACATTTTCATATATTGTTGGATTTAATCTGCTAAAATTTTGTAAGAATTTTTTCTTCTGCGTTTATGAGGGATATTGTTCTGTAATATTCTTTACTTATAATGTTGTCTAGTGTTAATACCCAGGTAATTCTGGCCTCATAAAATCAGTTGTGTGTTCACTCTTCCTCATTTTTCTGGAGGAGATTTTGTAAAATTGGTATGTTTTCCTTAAACATTTGATACAATTCATCAGTAAAGCCATCTAAGCATGGCATTTTTTGTTTTGTGAAAATGTTTAAACTAAAATTTCAGTTCATTTACTGGAGATAGAGATATTCTGATTTGTTACACACATTTGTTTCTTTCTACCTTACTAAGAGAACCTTGATTTTGATTGGGTTTGAAAACATACCCGGCTAAACAAATTTGCTTTTCAGGTAGAAGTGACTCATGTGACTTTTTCTGCTAAAATAGAGAAGCAGAAGTCTGCTAGGGATTTTAGAAGAAGGTTTTTCTTTCATAATACCAATTCTGCTTTTCCACCTCTTCCATTTCCATTTTCCAAGGACAAAAACTAAATTGTATGTATGGCCGAGCAAACATATAGAAGGAGTCTGAGTGTTTGATGATATACTGGTCAGCTGTAATATCTCTGGACTGGCTACACTCTAGATTTGTAATATGAGTTAAATAAGCTTGTAGTTTTAAACCACCATTGAAAACTCAATATTTTAAAAAATCTGCATTTTTCACATAATGATATTTTGATTACTTATTAATAATTACTAATATCTGGTACGTTAAGTGGATCAATTCTATAAGCTGTTACTCTTCATTCTGTCTTTGTTTTCACTGCCAGTTGCATGTTTGGTAGAGTTTTATATCAATCTAGTAGTTTGCTCTTTTCTATAACATTACAATATAATTTCAGTATTGTCAATGTTTTTGCATGTTGTTTGGCCATTTTGTTTTTCAATTCTCAAAATTTTAAAACAAATAATTGAATAAATATTCAAAATACAAACTATGCTCTGAGTTTAGCAAACAAATGCTCAAGATCAAAATCTCAGGATCACAATTTGTTGTTTGTTGCTATCATCATTTATAAAATAACATTATTGGTTTTCAGGGACTTGAGTATTTCTTGGTTATGGTCATTGCAGAAAATTATAACCAACTGAATTTGAGGAAACATGTCAGGGTTGTATATGTAAATATAGGTGTTCATTGAGATATATACATAGAGATAGTTATCCAATTTTGTATGAATTATTGAACAATGGAATCAATTTACATGAACATATAATATACTATAGTGCATAAAGAGAATGGGAAATTATGTAGCCTTTAAAATGATGCTGTTAATCTATATTCGTTGACATAGAAATATATCTACCAAGAATCAGTAAATGGAAAATCAGGTCAAAACTGGTATGTATGATATAAATCTATTCTTAATAAAAGTATTATATAAAACATTAAAATTAAAGTTGTACAAATAGAATTACATATATCATATCATGTATTTTGTTATGTTATTTAGATTAGGTTATATTAAAAGAGAATACCAAAAATACCTGGAGGGAATTTCACCAAATTGTTAAGTGGTATCCTCTCATTATTTTTCAATTCTTTAGATTTTCAGTACTATCTGCATATATGTTTTTTAATATATTACTTATTAATTACTCAAAACAATAAAGTTAAAACATTCAAATGTAATTTAAAGTTTGTTTATCACCAGGAAGATTAAGCCTAGAGTGTGTCCTTAAAATGTGTTGCTGACTTAAAGTGAAATCAAAGAGCACTAGAGTTGAATGTATAAGTGTCCGATAGGCATGGGTTTTAGAGGACTCAATGACTATTTGGAGCATATAAGGCAATTTGTTTAGGTGTAATTGGCTTCCAGAAGGAAAGTTGGTTTAGAAGGAAGTAGAGGGAGGATGAGTTCTGAGAGGAAGTACAGACCAATCTTGGTCAACAGAAAAACACTAGGAATAACTGATAGGCAGAGAATGTTGAATTCCCAACTGTGGAAAGGGATGACAGACACAACTATTGATCAAATTCAAAATTCTTACTAAAATTTTGTTATAAAGATATTCTCATTCTGATTCACTCAGAGACTCTGAGAGATTGTCATTTGTGGTAGTCCAGCCAGTAATCTCGCTTTTTCTGTCTTGTCTCTCCTTGGCTGCCCACCAATCCCCACCAATTATGATTCCCCATAATTTTATTCACCTCTTGCATTATGGGGTTTTTTTTTTAAGATTTCTATTATTATTATTTATTTTTTGTGTGTGTGAGGAAGATCAGCCCTGAGCTAACATCCAGGCCAATCCTCCTCTTTTTTGCTGAGGAAGACTGGCTTTGAGCTAACCTCTATTGCCAATCCTCCTCCTTTTTCTCTCCAAAGCCCCAGAAGGTACTTGTATGTCACAGTTTCACATCCTTCTAGTTACTGTATGTGGGAAATCGCCTCAGCATGGCCAGACAAGTGGTACATCAGTGTGCGCCTGGGATCCGAACCCGAGCCGCCAGTAGCGGAGCGCCTGCACTTAAGCACTAAGCCACGGGGCAGGCCCCTTGCCTCATTGGTTTTATTCATCTGTCTTTCTAATTACCTCTTTAACCCTTTTCCAGCTTCCTGAGTCAAGTTTTATTTCCACTGTAAAGACTTCCCCGTCACCCTTAGGATGAATCACTTGCTTCCTTCTCTGTGCTCCAGTAGCATTTTAAAGTGTCTGCTGTTGCAGAAGTTGCGCCTTAAGTCATGTTGTAGTTCAGAGAAAACAAAGCACTTATTGAGAGCCTACTATGGTTCCAGGCAGATACTAGCCATTTTAAGTAAATAATCTCATTTAAATATGTGGTAATTCTGCAAATATGGACTGATGTATTATGTCAATTTTGCAGATGATAAAATTGAAGCTTGGAGAGTTAAATAATCCTGCTCAAAGTCACAGAGCTGATATATGGTAGAAAAAGTATTTAATGCCTGGTGCATATGCCTCCAAAGCCTAAGATTTTTATACTTGACTCTCCTTAGTTACACATCTACTTCCTCTGATTGATTGTAGGTCCTTTCAGGATAGAGTTTTGGTCTTATTCATCTAAATATTCATAGCACTTGACCTAGAACCTTGAGCATTTTGTACTTGCCATATTTTTTTAATGAATGAGTGATTTAATTCCTGTAATAACTGTAAAAATTTTATGTTTTGCTTCTCTGGATACTTCAAGACCAAATGATAAATCATTTGGTTCTATAATTAAACACAACAAGTAATGACTAAATATCATACTGCTACAGTTAAATTTTGAAACAGAAAAGCAGTTTTATCGGCATTCTGTTAAAAAATGTAGGTCAACTTAGAGCATGAAGAAACTGTGTGAATAGAGAAAATAAACCAAGTTTTGGAATAAAGATAGACTATTACATTTGGAATTACACATTTCTTATCTTTAAACAGTGAAGTTTATTAAGACCAAGGATTATTTATCACTTGTGTTATATTATATTTGCTGAGAAATAACTAGAATTTATACTAGTAAGTTAAAATTTATTTTTAAAGAGCCATGAAGAAATAGATCCAATATAAGTGTCTACTGCAATGTCTATCTGCTTTAGGACATATCTTGAAGGCTGTTAGTGTTTCTTTCTTTTTTTCTTCCTTAACTGCTTTATTCTATTTATTGCCTTAAAAAAAACAGATAAATTCATATATGTGTCCTTTCCTGAAAGACAACTTCAGAATCTTGATGTGCTTGCAATAGATTGAAACATCTTGGGTTTACAACAAAATCTTCTTAAAATAATGTCAAGTTTGGTATAAAATTGATAGACAAAATCAAATATCATTTGAAGTTTTTGTCCATGACATAGTCACATGGTGAAAAACAAGATGAAACATTCTTCATGTGATTATCCAGAGATGATACAACAGTAATATACACAGAAAAATAATGGTAAATCAAGAATTGTTATGAAAGCTTTAAAATTCATTTTTCTTTTCTTTCAACTCTAAGTGACATATGATGTGCATAAACAGGGGACAGAAAAGAAGTGAAGAGCAATGCTACAGAGTTTCCTAAAATGACTTATCTTCATTCTCTCCAATCTATACTGACAGATCTAAGGACTCACGCTTATATGAAGAGATATGGATAGGAAGGAAAACAGACCTATGAAAATATGTTATATATAGGACACAGTGATCTCAGTTTATATCCCAGCAGTACTGAGAGGAAGGTTTGTTACTTGCATCTTATAGATGATAAAACTGAAGCATTGAGACTTATATGTGATGTATCCAAAAACTTTTGTCTAAGAGAAAATGGAAATTATAAGTAATTAGTGAATAATTCCAATCTCCATTAAATCACATTATATCTTAGAATATACCATAAATTTATATGTTGGTGGAACTACATGAAATAGTCACCTCTCCAAAAAAAAGAAAAAATGGTGACAACAAAGGGAAATGAATATTTAAGTTCACTATAAATAAAAAAATTAAAAGTTTTCCAATTATTTTTCCAAACACTATTATTGCCTTTAAAATGTTTTTCTGTTGAAAAACACAGGTGATTTATAATAATGCATGCCAATCAATTATCACAAAATGTAATCATCCTGAAGCTACATTATTTGTTTTATTTTCTAGAGCCACAATATTTGATTATATATTTAGAATAAAACGTTAAATTTATTCTAAGGAAAATAAAAACAAGTAACAGTGATAATTTTGTCAGGCTGACAGCATATAATTGGTTAAAAGCAGCCATAGATTAAATAAATATGGGATTTTGAACAGAAGTTCAGGCTTACTTTATGAGATCATTTTTGGGGGGGTATTGGTAATTTATTCATATGGATATCACAGGTATCTTGCATTCTGTTACACTTCTGAGGCTTCTCCATTTCCCAGCCCTCTGAACTTTGACAGTTTACTTATAGGAGGCAGAAATTCATTGCCCCAGTCCCTCTTCGAGAAGGACCTTTTTGACCAAGTAGGAGGCATGTGGCTAGTTGATAGCCTCTCTTACCTCCTTTTGGTTTACCTCTGCTTTTGAGTTTAGATTACACTCTTCTAGGAGTGGCTCAAGCCAATGACCAAACAGGTCTGAGGTACAAACACCTGACCATTAAGCCTAATGTGACACTCTATTTATGGTCAATCTTTGTTGCAGAGATCTTTTTTGATCTAGCAGAGACTTTGTCAGATCTACTTCATGATCCAACAACTCCTCCTGCCCAAACTTGCTCTCTTCTTTTTATTTTTTCAGGTGTAATCTCCAATAAATCTTTTGAACTCTTCACTCTATTAAGCATTTCCTTTCCAGAAGACAAAACTGACACAGAAGTACCAAGAGTTGTCTGAAAAAGCACAGAATTTGGGGACTTGATGACTCATTTGGCTGGCAATGAAGACTCTGTGCTGGGGTTTATGTGGGGTAGGAGTAGTCCTGGAAACAAAGTGTCAGCACAATTGCTAAAACTTTCATAGATGGTGACTTGAGAGAATGTCCTAACCGAAGGAAAGGCACTGGTCTATGTAATAATACAGGCACAGGAAAAATATGGGGATGGAAGAGTAAGAAGAGGAAGAGATAGGAAAGTTATGTACAAGGAAAACAGAATAGGCTGCTTGTTATTAGGCTGTATTGATGCTCTACAGAGCACAATGAAAAGCTTAACAAACAACCAGAAACTAACTTTGAAGGCCAGAGGCTTTCTTTGATAGTTCACAAGGAGAGAAGAAGAAGCTGAACACCAAACTTAGGGTTTAGTAATCTGAGCGGCTAAATTTCAAAGATGATGTAATGGTCAGCTAAGGCAGGTCTGTGATGGCAAGGTCTGGGCCTAGGCAGTGGCCAAATGCCCGCCTACCTGGTCAAGGATCTGGAAAGGAACAAGTTGCAAGATTAGAGACAAAGTGGTCTGTGTAGACCATGTGGATGGACATACGGGAGTAGGCACAAAGTGAAAATATTTTAGTACTACAGCTTAATGCCCTCAAGATAGTATCCACCGCAGAGGAAGCACTAAACAATGAAATAGATAAAGTGAAATTACCCAGCCTTTGTCATCAGCCACCCTAAAACTGATGCAATGCACCCTTTTGTGGCAAGGAGTGGCCACAAAAGGATCAGCAATTCAAATAGGAATAGATACCTATTTATAGCATATGTTTGCCTTTCCTATTGGCAGAGCTTCAAGCAGAATTATTATGAGTACTTACAGAGTTTCACAGGTCATAGCATTCAACCACGGGACCCTCTTCACAGCAAAAGAAGTATGAGAGTGAAATCAATTGGTTCTATGACATGCTGCAGCACCCTGAGGCAGCTGGCCTTACAGAACGCTAGAAAGAGCTTCTAAATGTGCAATTGAAATGACAGCTCAGAGATCGTACTCAGAATTTATGAAGTGCTATCTTTCAGGTCACAATGTATTTATGAAACCAGATACTCATATGGTGCTGTATCTCCAAGAGGAAGGATATTTGGGCCCGAGAACCAATGAGTGGAAGCATGCCCCACTTATCATCATTCTCGGTGACTCACTGGAGGATTTTGTTCTCTATCACCATAAAACTAGACTCTGTAGGGATGGAGGTTCTGGACCCAAAAGAGGGCTTGCTAGGCAACACACAAAATTTCTCGGTGAAACTACATGTTATGTGTTACAGTTGCTGCCAGTTCACTGTGAATTCCTTGTGTCCAGGGACCAACAGACAAGAAGAGGTATCACCATACTGGCAAAGTAAATTGACCATGGTCAACGGTAAAAAGTAGGGTTGATTCTCACATTGAGGACAGAGAGTAACACGTTTTGAACCCAGATGATCTACTTGGGGCGTCCTGACACTCCCATGCTCCAGGGTAAACGTCAGTAAACACATGTAGTAACTTCAAACTGAAAAGACATGATTTTTAAAGTGTTCAGATTCTTCAGAAATGAAAATTTGGGTCACACTGCCAAATAAGGCAGCAGGTAGGATGTTACCTGAGGGTGAGAAGATATGGAATAGATCATGAAAGAGAAGGAGTATGAGTACCAGTGGTGGCCCTGAGATCAACTGCAGTGATCGAGACTGTAGTTCGTATTGCTGTGCTCCCACTTCTGAGCTTCCCTTCAGGAAGAAAGGTCCATAGAAACCATGGAAGAGTGGATCCTTTAATCTGTACCGAGAAGTAGATATGTATGGTACAAGGAATGGACTGCTATGGCCATGAGAATGTGCCTCGTAGACTTCAAACTTTGGTGGTTATAATAGATACAGTTTCCCAGCTGCTACACTTTGAAATTCATCTCCATGTTTGCACCAAGGCCACACTTTCCACAGGTTGCTGCCAACCAGTGACTGAATGTGGCAGAGAGGGAGGCCCATTCCTAAAAGAGATGTGACTGCTCTAAAGGCTAACTTTGACTTGAGGATCCCACACAGCCTTGCCAACCTTTTCTGAGACTGCACGGCAATCAAGGACATTTCTTCCCAACTTTGTTTTCCTCTCTCCTTCACTCAGGGTCAGATTTGCATCCTGTTCTGTCAGCTCCCTACCTTCTAAAACTCCATCCCCATTTGCATTAACACAGGTGTTCCCATAATAAAATAGCTGCATGTTTAATTTGGTGTTGGTGTTGTTTCTTGGAGCACCTAGACTAACACGTTTTATAGGACCAGAAGACTCGTTAGAGGATTATGTTCCATAGACATGCCCAGAGGACACAACTGTCAACAAGCATCATAAATTTGCTTGTGAGAGACATACAAGCATGACTAAGAAATTCAGTGGTGGCTCTCTTCTTAGGGCTAGGGTTGATGTAAGGAGAAACTGGTTTATTCATTGTAATTGGAATCGTGCAACCATTATGAAATAGAAGCAAGAATCCAGGGAAATTTCAATTATGGCAACCAGGTGGATTTTTTTTTCAGAGAGTTTTGGTGATGGTTAATAGAACACCACATTATTAGAGACTGATGGTGCTATGGTATATTTAGATGGTGATTTGAGGGTTATAACCCCAATAAAAATTCAGGATCGTTTGTTCAGTTCTCACACTTAAACCATTGATTGACTGAAAAAGTACCTAAGTCCCAGGAATGAAGTCCCTGAAACATCATGGCAAGTATATACAATTATGAGTCATCTAGTCCTAGCTCAAAGGCAGCAACAGATGTAACTGGATATGTAATGTGTGGGACCCAGTGCTAAGTAAACATGAGGAGCTCCATGTTCTAAAATTATTAAGAATTTCAATACAGTGACAACAGAGCATTAAACCAAGTGTAGGACCCTCTGATTGTAGGCTCTGTGTGACTGCACAGGTCACATGACCATACAATTGGTCCTGTCTACAGGACCTTAAATGTCATTAATTTGCACAGCTCTACACTGAGGAATGGTGATAATGAGACAATGTGAAGACTATTGGACAAAGGGTCAGAATTGCTGTTGATATCAAAACTTAAAACCTCACATGGTTCAATTGTTTGAGTGTAAGCAAGTCGGTGTTGGGTAGTAAATGGAGTGCTGGCCCCAAATCCGGCATACAGTGGGTTCACTGGGTTCTTGCATCTATGCAGTGATCATTTATTCAGTCCCTGGATAATTGAGATTGACATAATTGGCAGTTGGAGTAAGCCCTAAATTGAAGTAAGAGCTATCTCAATGGGAAAGAGCAATCTTAGTGAGAAAGCCAAGAGGAAATCTCTGAAGCTATCTGCCTCTGGCCAAGATAGTAAATCAAAGACAATAGTGCATTGGAGTGGGGACCATGTAGACTAATGCTACATTTAAAGTTCTGAAAGATACAGAAGGGGTCAATGCTATCATATCTTCTTTTAATTTGACAGTGTGGTCCTTAAAAAACACAGATGTATCTCTGAGAATGGATACAGACTACCGCAAGCTCACTAAAATTGGAACGCCAATCCCAGCTGAGGTTGTAGTATTGTTGCTAGAGCAGATAAATATGATATAAGGTACAAGATATGTAATTATCAATTCTACAAATGCATTAATTTCTATCCTTATTGAGAAACAGGATCAGAACAGTTCTCATTAAGACAAAAATGAATGTACACAGCTTTGTTCCTAGGCTTTTTTTAACTCTCCTGCTCTGCCAAAATATAGCCCAAAGAGAAGTGGATAATCTGTATTTTCCTCAGAACATCACTTTGATCAATGCTATCATGCTAATCAAGCAGGATAAACAAGAAGTGGCTAATGCACTGGAATTCTTGATAAGACATACACTGCGAAACGTGGGAGATGAACTCCACATCTGCCACTTAAGGAAATTTTTTTTATTGTTCTAGTGGCAAGTGGATGCTGAAGACAACAGCTTCCTTGATCAGAAATCCACCCAAGAATCAGAATATTTCAATGTTTATTAAGGAATAATTCTATGGATACTAGACACGCAATAATAACTTCTTAGCTAGACAAGTGTGAGACAACCACTAAAGTAAAGAAAGAAAAGCAGATACAGGTCATCCACCATGACACAGTAACACAAATAGAATGAAAGCACTCAGGCTTAGTAAGGAAGGGGCCTGAGAGGCTGTGCACACAATGACGTCTACAGTCTATGGGGAGAGGGAGTTAAACATACGCACACACAAACACGTTGTCTCCATGTGACGGAATTTAAAGGGTTGGTTTTACTGAAAATCACATCTTCTATAGCTTAGCATTTTTATTCATTCTTTTGTTACTATCAGTAGCCAGATTGCAAAAATTTCTGTGATGAGAGGAGCTGTTGAAAATTATGAACTTGTTCTTGTTTCATTATATCACAACCTGTGTATGACTTTAAATATAGAAAATAATCTAGGTGTCCCTCACGATGCTCACAATTAATTTTTTCTTGGTGGGGGGAAGGATGTGGAGAAAGAGAACACAGAATTCAGCTTAGTGCCTCTATTTATCAGCCAGATCTTTCATTAAAGAATTAGGAAAATCATAAAATAGCTGTTCTTATTTTTTGAATACAATCTTTTGCATTACAAATGATTGATAAATACCTCATTTTTCTATTTCACTCGTTCACATGTAAACAAAAACAAGATCTTTCCATTTTGGTAATAATTTAAAATGTTTTATTTAACTGCACACATTTTTTTATCCACACTAATCTAGTCCAGGTTTTAAATATGTGAAATCATGAATTTTTTACTTCATATAATCTCTGTGATTTAACTTGTACTTGAATGTCCTAAGTTTGTGCTAAAAGCTATTTCAACTTCTTCTTCTGGAAATAAATATAGCATTCCCTAACTGATCAGTTAAATTTGTAAATCTAAATATTTTACCACATGCTAACACATAATTATTGATAATGTTGATTCTCAATATTTTCCGATTTTATTTTGGAGTTATATTTTAGACAACTGTGTGATCACTTCTTTTTGGCTGAACATTTTGGCCAATTTTATCTGTATTTGCCTTTGTTTTCTGTGTTTCCTTTTCTCTTAGAAAAGCTAATAATTCCAGACATCCCTGGCAGTTCTTTCTTAGCCTCGTACTTATGCTCTCAAATAATTCTTGACATATTGCTTTTTACACTAAGGATATGCTAAAAGTACAAAATACAATCTAAAATTCGCAGTCTCAATTTTTGAATCTTAATATAATCAGGACTCTCAAATTACATATAAAATGTTAGAGCCTTTTTACTATACAGTTATATCTGTTCATAATAAATAGTTCAAAATGTCATTCTTACCTCAAAAGATTTGCTAAGTTTCAAATAAAAATCAGTATAAGTACACAAATACTTTGCAATAAAAAAGAAAAATTTTCTGATGTGATAACACCTACTATTTGAAAAAAATAGCAAAAAGTAAAGGCGTCTCTTTATTATTTTACATTATAATTTTTTTTCAGATTTGAAGAGTTAGGGAATAATAGTCCATGCCTTTCCTTTCAGAGCTATTGAACCAACTTTACTGTTTTAATCAGGTACAAAAGAAATAAAACACAACAGATAAAGAGAAAAAAGCATGACAGACTATTTTGTGACGTAAACACCTTGGTTTGGACTTGTATTTAACAGGAATATGTCAACAAAGTTTGGTGGATGAGGAATAAAAACTTGGCTTCAAAAACATTTAACTTTACATATTTAAATCTCAATAGTTTTCTCTCTCTCCCTGTATTCTTACAACTGAATTTTCTCTGTGTTTGTTGGCTTGTTCTCTTTTACTGAAGTTATGTTTTCTCCACATAGTGGGAAACTACGACTAGACGTACATCCATCTACCTCCAGTACCAAGGAGGCAGAAAACTTTAGGTCAGCACTACTCAACAGAAATATAAGGCAAGGCACGCATGTAATTTTAAATTTTCTTTCTAAGTAGCCACATTAAAAAGTACAAAGAGGGGCTGGCCTGGTGATGTAGTGGTTAAGTTCACGCGCTCTGCTTTGGTGGCCCAGGGTTCACGGTTCAGATCCCAGGCGTGGACCATCACACCACTTATCGAGCCATGCTGTGACAGTGTCCCGTATTAAGTAAAGGAAGATGGGCGTGGATGTTAGCCCAGGGCCAATCTTCCTCAGCAAAAAGAGGAGGATTGGCAACAGATGTAGCTCAGAGCTAATCTTCCTCACCAAAAAAAAAAAAAAAGTACAAAGAAACAGGTAAAATTATTTTAATGATATATTTTGTTTAACTCAGTGTATCCAAAATATTGTCATTTCAACATATACTAAATATTAAAAACTATTATTGAGATATTTTATATTATATACTCCTCTTGTCCCAAATCTGGTATTTTACTCTTACAGGACATCTTCATTCAAATTAATCACATTTCAAGTGCTCAATAACCACACACAATTAGTGGCTACTATATTTACAGGGCAGATTTAGATTGTTGTATGAGAAATGCTAGTTACCTGCCCATATCCACTCAGAGATCCCTTTACCATTTCCATACCCAATACCTTCCAATATGTATTCACTACCACTGATCAGCACTTCTGTATTGGAGGACTACCCTCAGGCTTCCAGAACCAGCTTTGCCTGTGTACACTGCAAGTTATAATTGCCTCGGAATTTATTCACCTCTGCCCATAGTTCTTAATCAATAACTGTTCAACTTTATGGCTTGGTCAGTCGAAGTTTATCAGAAAGTCAGTTTATGATGTCCAGTTTAGTATGCATGGAAATTCAGTGGCCTATTTTCAAGCATTCAATCTCTACTAGGGTCCAGTAGCAAAACAGAAGCTGTTTCTCAAAATGAGATTTGTCATGTGCAGAAGATGTCATCCCTTGCTCCAAAATTCTCATAGTCAGGATTTTGATCAGCTTATAGGAGCCTGCCAAACATTCCATGCAGCTTGCCTATCTGCCATTGGCACTTTAAACGCTATGGGATTTGCTGAGTCATATTACCCAGAGGCAGAGCATAATACATGACAGGCTGGACCTGTTGAAGTGCCTTTTCTTATTCCTAGCCTCCCTTAAAATTGGCAACTTTTTTGGTCATTCTGTGGATAGTTCAGAGTAGTATGCCGAAATGAGATATATGTTTTCTCCAAAATCCAAGGAGGTCCAATAGATATTGTGGTTACTTCTTAGTGGTAGGAGGGATCATATGTAGTAATTGGTCTCTTATATTATAAAAGATACCTAAAAGTGCTCTCTACCACTATAACCCTAGAAATTGCAACAAAGTAGTAGGCCCTTGTAGCTGTCTCACATATGCTTTATTAGTTTTTCTAGAATAGTTGCTACTTCCTGCTCAATAGATCTGATCAACTTTATATTATCAGTGTAATAGACCAGCATGATATTGTATGGAATGGAAAAGCAATCAAGGTTCCTGTGAACTTGACTATGACACAGAGCTGGGGAGTTGATAGAGCTTTAAGGTAGGACATTGAAGGTGCATTTCTGGCCATGTCAACTAAAAGCAAACATTTTCTAATGATGTTTACTAAATACGTAAGGATAAAAATAGCATTTCCTAGGTCAATAGCTGATACAAGATGCCAGAGCTGCCATTGGATGTGTTGATTTGCTCCAGCAATAAAGTAAAAAATGAAAGAGCAGATGCCATTGAAGTTACCACCTGATTAAGTTTATGATAATCCACTATCCTTCTGCACTGGCCAAATATGCAAATTTAATAGAAGTGGGGTGGGAATCACCACCTCTGCATCTCTTCAATTTTTGATAGATGTGCTAATTTCTACAATCCATCCAAGAACATGATATTGCTGTTAGTTTACTATTTGATATGTACAGGTTATTATAGTGGCTTTCTCTTGGCCTTTTCTACCATATTAATTCTCATTCCACAGGTTCCCTTAGAAATCTTGGTAGTTGCTGAGCATGTCTACTTCAATTAAATATTCTAATGCTGGTGATGGTATCAGGGTAGGAATTTGGTCAGGAACTCACTGGGCCCACTATAAAATAAACCTGAGCCAAAATTCTATTGATTACTTGACTTCCATAAACCCCTAATCTCACAGGGATCTACAGGAAAAAGTGTAATTTCAGAATCAGTAAACATTCATTATGTCTATTACAAGAGATTTTCCCCTTAAATGAAAAGATAGAGTTTATTTAAAGCTAAATATATATGTTCATACACATATACACACACAATTACTCTACTCTGCCCAGTCTTGAATCAGAACTGGGCAAAGGAGTAAATAAATATGAATATTCTTCATCTATTTTTTTTGACTCTACTAGAAATTAACTGTTAAAATTTAAAAAAAAAAGTATTTCCTGGGGGCCAACCCAGCGGTGTAGCAGTTAAGTTCACGCATTCTGCTTCAGTGGCCCATGGTGCCCCAGTTTGGATCCTGGGCACAGACATACTCACTGCTCATCAAGATATGCTGGGGCGGGGTCCCATATAGAAGAGCTACAAGTCTACAACTATGATACACGACTATGTACTGGAGCTATGTGGAGGATAAAGAGGAAGATTGGCAACAGTTGTTAGCGCAGAGCCAATCTTCCTCAAAATCAAAATATTTCCCTATTTTTTATTACACTTTAAATAAAATATAATATATATACATAAATATATAGAGATCATTAAAGTGCAGTTAGATAAAGCTGCTTACACACCTTTGTAACTATCATCCAGATTATGAAATAAAAAATGACCAGCATTCTTTAGTTCCTTTTGTCCCCTCGGAGTCACTGCCCCAACTAAGTGTAACCATTAGCCTTACTTCTCATGCCATAAATTAATTTTCTTGTTTTTAATCTTTGAATGAATGAAATCATCCAGCATATAATCTTTTATGGCTGAGTTTTCTTCTCATTATACGGGAGGTTCTCCCATGTTGCTCTATGTAGTTATGTAGTTCTATACAGTTTGTTTATTTTCATTTATTCCACCCTATGAATATGTCAAAATTACTTATTTATTCTATTGTTAATGGATATTTTGTTTCAGTTTTTACTATTGTAAACTGAGCTTCAGTGAACATTTTTTCATGTCTTTTGGTCAACATATGTATATATTTCAGTTCCGTATATACCAGGAGTGAAGTTGGTGAGTTATAGGTTATTTGTATTTTCAGCTTTAACAAATACTAGAAAACATTTTCCAAAGTGGCTGTACTGATTTATACTCCTACAAGCAGTGTGTGAAAATTCCATTTACTTTAAATCCTCATTAACATTTAGTATTATCTGTTTCATTTTTAGCCATTCTGGTGGTTGTATAGGATAATTCTTTGTGGTTTCAATTTACCTTTCCTTGAAAACTAATAAAGTTAATAAAGTTAAATGTCCCTTCATATGTTTAGTTTCTATTTAGATATCCTCTTTTATGAAATGTCCAAGTTCAGTTTGCCTTGTTTTATTGTATTATCTGCTCTTTACTAAATTGATTTGTAGGAGTTATTTGTATATTATGGATATGGATCCTTTGACAGCATATTAGAGAATATCAGTCAAGGTTCTACCAGAGAAACAGATAGATATACATTTTGCGTCCTCTTAAAGAAATCTTTGTCCATGCTAAATTTATAAAGATATGTTCTTATTTTCTTCTAAACAGTTTGACTCTTTTAACTTTTCACATTTATATTTAAAATCCATCTGGAATTAATTTGGAAGAATGTTAGCAGGTAGGGGTCAATATTTTCTTCTTATATGTCTGTCCAATTGACCAAGTACCATTTATGGAATATAGCAGAGCAGAAGCAACTTTTCATAAATCAGATGGCCACATATGAGTGGGTAAGATGAAGTAGCTTATAACAGAACAGTCACATTGAGAATAGCAAAAGTAGCAACCATAGCAAAAACCAGATAAAATAAAAATCCAACAAACAAGATTTAAAGGCATCAGAGAGGTTTTGAACCAATATAAGTCTTTGAAAGGAAAATATTCTGGTGTTCTGGTTAGGAGAGAAATATAGCTATGTGGAGAGAAAGGAGATGCACTGCCTTACCATTGGGGGCCTTTGACAATTCTAAGTCCAGGTCAAGAGGCTAAATTCAGGTATTTTCCACAGAGAGCTGCTTCATGGCATAGAATGACTAGCTGAGCTGTTGCAAGCTTGCAAGTGCTGAACAGAAAATTTTGGAAATGTGAATGGCCAAAGTCCTAAAGAAAAAAGATGAAAACTTAGGCTGGTACTCAGCTTTACTTTTTTCACCTCAGGATTTTTGCCAAATCCACTTCTGTACTGTGTTGGAGGCTAGAGTCTAAGCAAGAAGGCTCTGAGGAACAGAGTAGAGTTTTTGAATGTCTCCCCAGGCTGAGGAAACAAGACTTATAGTTCAGAAACTGTCAGGGAGAGGGATCCCATTGAACACATCTGGCCCTCAGTTGAAACTTCTGGATGTCTCTGTCTTAGAGGGGAAGCAAGCCAGAAGAAGGCAGAGACTTAACCAAATTAGACCCTTAACTCAATTTATATTAGATCATGATTAGATTATGGTGATCACTCCCCACCCTGGGTGCCTAGAAGAAGAAGGAACCAAGCATTTCTGGAGGAAGAAAATGTTGTATGAAGCTTCCATAATTTTTAATGTGCAATTACTCATATTTAAACAGAAATGTTTGGGCATTCCAAGAGACAGGAGCATATGACAGAAAATCAAGAGGAAAAACAAACAACACAAAAGCTCACAGGTTATCCAGGTATTGGAGTTAGCAGACAAAAATTTTAAATAGATATGATGAATATTTATAAATATTTAAAATAAAAACCAAATGAATATTTTAGATCTTAAAAAATAACTGAAATCAAGAATTCAATAAATGGTTTTAATAGATTAAACAGAGCAAAATATTGTATTTATGAACTGGAATATAGGTCAATAGAAAATATCTAAATGCAGCATGGAGAAAAAAATAGAAAAAATTTAAAAAGACTTTTAACATATTTATGATTAACATCATAGAAGTAGAGAATGATTAAGACATAATATTGGAAGATATAATAATTACAAATTTTCAAAAATGATGAAAAACAAATGAAAACTACAGAATCAATAAGCTCTGAGAAATTGAAGCAGATAAATATAAATAAATATAAATAAAACTACTATAGGCACATTACAGTCATACACTGCATAACGATGATTTGGTCAACCATTGACCACATATTCGATGGTGGTCACATAAGATTAGTGCCGTATAGTCTAGGTGTGTAGTAGGCTATACCATCTAGGTTTGTGTAAGCACCTTCAACGATGTTTGCACAATGACAAAGTCACCTAACAACACATTTCTCAGAATATATCCTTGTTGTTAAGCGACTCATGACTGTATAACAAACCATTTACACAAAGACAAAGACACCATTTTACAAGCAGAAAGAGAAAATAAAGATAATGACTTCGACAACTTTCTCAACAGAATCAACATAATTCAGCAGTTGGCATTTTGAAAAGTGTATTTCATCTCTGTGGCCATTCTCTTAACATGCGTAGTCAGGACTTCATATGTGTATATTTATTTTAAAAAACTGATGACTTCCTTAAAATACATAATTTTACATAAAAGTAAAGTTTTGTTAACAATAATAATGGATTCGCTTATCATGTTCTTAAATGAGGAAAAGTAATCAGTCAAGTAATATTATATATGAAGGTTATAGCAACGCTTATAAGAAACCAGTGATGTAGGTGATGGTTTAGGTAAAACTGAGTAATAATTCAATTGTCACTAAAAAATTAGGACCCTGCTTCCACCAACTGTAGTGATTTTGCTATTCACTTAACTAATATAACTAATCCACAGGTCTCAAATTTTTAGGTCACTTAGTCAGGGACCATTCTCTCAAATCCATATTATATGTTTCCATAGCACTTAAAATTCTTTCTAGTGTTTACAGCAATTATAAACAGTTATTTGTGTAATTTTTAAAGTCTATTTTTCCACTACTAGACTATATGCTTCATGAAAACATAAAAGAAATGGTAGACTATCATTTAATGGAAAAACAGAAGAAAAGAAAGGAGAAAGGAAGAGAGAGAGGGAGGGAGACAGAGCAGAAGAGAGGGAGGAATAAACAGGAAGAAAGGGGGTCATGAGGGTGTTGTGTGCATAATCCTCTATAATAACTCTTCCAAAATGTTTATGAAGCAATTTCCAATGTTTTAAAAACATTTCTATGCAGCTACGAAACTTCATGGAGGAAATTTTATGTCCCTTGTAACAAAGAATCTGACCCCATTTTTTTCATGTTTGACAGTTGACAGATTTTAACCTCATTTCTCCCTCTTCCCCTTGTACCCCCCATCTGGGAAAGCTGATAAGAAAGCCTGGGTGCTTCCTTCATTGGCACCAGGGAGAGATTCAAACCATATGACCTCCTGCCTGTGTCACCCCAGTCCCAACCCCAATGAAAATCACAAGCTTACAAGCCAATCTCCTTTCTCAAGACTTTTCAGACCTGCTTTGGGGGGACTTCCTTGCTCTCCCCAAAAAAGCTTCTATTATGTAAGTAAAAAAACTTTCCATATCCTTTAGGTGTGTGTGTCATGTTATCAATCTTGATATCTGAACCAAATTTTGAAGGGCAGTCCTTCTTGTTTATGTAGAGAGAGAATTATACGGTCTCCCTGTACAGTTTATGTATATTTGGAGTCAAAGTTGTTAATTTATGCATCAAAATATGTAAGATAAGTGATGCAAGTTAGAAAACTTGAGGTATTTTGTAGTAAAATAAAAATAAATGCAAAGTCATTTCATTTTATGTCTCAAAGCCAGACTTTTTGCACATTTTTTGGACTGTTTTTTCTTGTACATCCTCGCTAAAAACCCTCTGATTTTGATTAATGAAAAAATTACACCTGCTCTTAACTACCATAAGGCTCCATATCCTATTTGATGTCCTTCACCAAAGGTAAAATGTAAATCATGTTTTTATCACAATAAAAAATAGGACCTACTACCATTGGTTGTATATTATAATAAACTTCAACCACATATAAAAAATTGTATTTTGTTTATACAAGTGGTTTTAATCTCAGATCTTTTGAACCCATTATAGAATTCTATATCAAACTATTCCACTCTGATTATTAAATTATTTAATTTCATTTTGTAGTTGAAAAGAATTTATTTTCTTGATCATCAGTTGAACTGACAATAACATAAAAAAGGTAACAAGAAAGGCTATATTTTCTGAGCCTGTATTTTGAGAGATATTTTACATTTTCTTCAGTCTATTTTTTTTAAAAATTTATTTTATCTACATAAAGAGAACCATTTTGTCTGCTCATTAGAGGAATATAATTTTATTAATATTTTTGAGGCAGGCTAAATACCTCAAATATTTTTCTTTTGACCTCTGCTATTTATTCATCTGGTTTGTAACTTTAGATATTTTTTCATTTTGCATTTGAGAAAATCATTCTGAAAAAGAACATTTAACTCTCAATTTTTTGTTTACTCATAATTTTTGTGTCATTTTATGAAACAAATTTTTGCAGATTCCAAAATGTTGTCTCTGTTTTCTTAGGAGAAATTCCCTTTTAACCATGCATTCATTTGAACTCCCTAGGTAGGCTTTATTTTTCAACATAAATAATCTCAAAGGATTTTTTTTTTTTTCAATTTTGACTCTTAGATCCCCAAACTGATGTGGTTAGTTTGAGGTAGTAAAACCTCAATGTATTTTTTAACCCATAATACATTTACCCTAAAATGACTTTATCACTACTTTCTTAATTTTATTAATTAAAAGTTATTTCATTGTGAAGTGTCCGTGTACTTGGGAATCATCCATGTACAATATATGCTGATAAAAAATAGTGAAAGCAGAATTATCTTTCAAAGTCGAATAAATATTTTGCATTTCTATTATAAAATAGAAAAATAAATTCTCGGCAGTAAAAGTAACATTTATTTATAAAGAAGAAATTATAATATCTGCTTTCCATCTTTAGGAAACAAAAGGTATTCTGCCATGCATGAAGCATAATAACTTCCTGCTACTCCACCCTTCCAGGCTCCCTCTTGAGATCCCTTGCTTAGAACTCACTGAATAGCTGATCTGTGAGAGAGCCTTCATCACCTGTTACACTTAACATTAGCAAATCTTTATAGATGCAAGCACCAATGTTCATGGGTAACTTAAGGAATCACTGTTTAAATCATGCAAATTCTTGTTCTCATCCCATTATTTGTTCATTTATTTAACAAATACTCAGTGAGCACCTAAAACGTTTCTGGAATTTTGCAAAAGCCTATGATGATAGGAACATAGGAACATGGGAACACAGGATAAGGGCTATCAGAATGTTTCTGGGGAAAGGGTAGGCAAGGGAAAAGGGAGCTGGACTTAGTTTGAAACAGCAAGATCATTAGGCGTTTTCCTCCTCACACTAACGTAACACTCCTATTACAGGAGGGATGGTTTCACGCATGGAGAAGTACTCCAGACAAGTGAAACATCAGAGATCAAGTACTTAATAGCACTAAATGCTGTAGAGACGTGAATGAGAAGAAACTCTAGGCAACTAGGGTTTCACTGGCATGGCTTAGGAAATTTTAAAAGGATATGTTTAGTCAAGATATAAAGATAAGATAATATACATAAAACAAACAAGTTCAGCTTAGCATATGCTATGTTTTGTAGACAATTTTTGCACATGGGCTTCAGAAAAGTGTGATATCAACATGGAAAGGAGACAGAAGAAGAAGTTCAAAGACTTCTGACTGAAGACTCACTTCCTTGCATCTTTTCTTTCTTATTTGCTAGCTGTTAACTGCTAGGAATAGAAACTCAAATAACATTGAAAGGATGTTTATAAGAAACTCACATTGCAGTTATTAGATATAAATAGATGTATAATGCTACAGAAATATAATAATCATTCTAGCTAATGCTTATAAATTGTTTATTATGTGACAGACACTTTTTAATTGCTTATGTGTATATTAGTTCATTTAATTTTTATTAAATACTATGAGATATGTAGTATTAGTAAGAAGTAGTGTTATCTCTATATTACAATTGACAAAAAATAAGGCAAAGAAAAGTTGGGTAAATCGTCAAATTTATACAATCTTCTGTAGAGCCAGGATTTGGAACTTATCTACAGAGTCAAAACACTTGATCATTAAACTATACTTTATAGGCACGTAAAAAGCTATGGTAACATGAAGAGGAAATAATTAATTTTGACTGTACATCTAGAAAATGGCTTCACAAAAATGGTGGCGTTCAAAGTAAAGCACAGAATATTTAAACTTCATAAGTTTATTTTTTCATTCAGACATTTACTCATCTTGTTATCTCACCTGTGTGTGCCATACACTGTGTAGGCAAGATATTAGGAGGCTGGAGTCCCTAATCACCATGTGCTTACATCAAAGTAGGAGAAGGTGGTTATATCGACAAATAAGTAAAATGCAATCTTACCTAACTGCTGTTCTGATATAAAGAGAGTAGGTGCTAACCACCTATCCTTTATGTAGCTACTATTCTTAATTCTTAAGACAAGTTTGCCCAAATGCATTTCAGGGAAATAAACATTATGAAGAGTAAATGATTATTAGGATTCTAGTTCTAAACTCTTATGTAGTCTTCCCTACTAATCAACTTGGCTGGTGCAATCTTTAACCACAAGAAGAATTTGTGGTAATCTAGCTGAAGGCAAAGAGCTTGTTGAGTTTAACAGCCTACTATGTTCCTCTTTTCTCCTAGATCTTTACCTACCTTCTTCCTGTTAATCTAAGTGAAATAAGGGCAACTTCTCATAATTTGATTCTGGGGTTTAGTCTTAGGGTGCTGACTTGTCCACCCACGCATAGCACATATTTCAACATTAATATTCTGACTTTCACCTGTCTAATATACATGTCTATCTTTTAATTCATTTTTAACTAAAGCAAGAAAAGTGGGTGCTGCCTTTTTGGCATCTCAAATCCCAATAAATCATGCAAGACATTAAGTAAATTATAAAAATGCATGTTGCTGAGTTACTGTACTCATACTTATGTTTTTATGTACACATACATATACAAAGAAAGAACCAGATAAATAGATACATTTCATGTGTACTATCAATCAGGTGGATGCATGGACACAGGGTGACCTTTATCTTAATAAATACAGTGTTCACCAGGGTGAATTTCTGTCAAGATGCTCAGAGTTTAACAAAAGTCCTTATTTTAGAGCTGAGACCAAATTGCTTGTTCCCATTAAGAAAGACCTTTATGGCCTTTCTACATTTCCTTCCACAAAACTAAAAACAGACTAAGCATGGGTGACAGCACTTGGTAAAAGTGATTGTAGTGACATTTTAGATCTGTCAAGTCTTTCTGTAACTACTGCACTGTAGGTAGCCTAATGAGACACAGTGCATAGTAACACAGTGAGAAAAATCCTTTAGCACTCTTGTTACAGTCATTTGAAGGAGGTTGTAACTCTGAAGGCCATCATTTCCTGCTGGGCAGTGGAATCTTTTGGTAACCACTGAATTGCAGCAAAATGTCTTGAAAGCAATTCCCTTTCAGTCATAACCACGCAAAGATTTAGATATACTGGGCTCCTGCTGATGATGGATGCAAGTCTGGCATCTCTAGAACTGGTATTCGTATCCAGGGTAGTGCTTTCTCAAAATTCAAAGATTTACTTAAATAACTCATCGCTCCTATGCATATAAAGTGTAAATTTGCAGTGAATGGACTTAGACTAGTTCTTGAATTATTTAGCCTTTTAATACTGCAGCTTTGTATTTTTCTGTCACCATAAGCTTGCAACTGTTGGGAAGGATGCTGACGTTTGGACATTTCCTATGAAAGTTGATTGCAAAAAGATTTATATTCACAATAACTGAATATACAAAGTTTCAGATTTTGGAGAACTCTAGGAAAATAAAAATTATGTATGCCACTTCAATAAATATTTATTGAGAATCAACTTTATGTAATGAAGGCACCATGGTAAGAACAATGATTAAGGCGTGATTGCTGTACCAAAATAACTCAAACTTCAATAGAGAAGAAGCAAGGCATAATATATAAAGTAATTATAAGACAAGGCAGAACAAAATGTGTGAAAATTTAGATTGCATATTTACATGTTATTTGTTCTTTCATTTATTTATAGCACCTCACTTTTCAAAAAAATATTTGAGGAAACTTACTATATATGAGTGTGTCTGTATGTGCATGACTGAATGTTACATTTGTCTGTAGGATTCTTATAAGCTCGTAATAAAAGGGAAATGTAAGGGTATAAATAATTCATTGTATTTTATAGAAAGACAGTTTTCTGGTACTTATTTCTAAAAGGAAATATCCATGTAATCACATAAGATGCTATACCAGATATTAGTTTTTGGTGGGAAGAATATCTTCTACATCTTTGCATCTAAGTTAGAAGCAATTTTATTGTGATTTTTTTTTATCATCTCCAAAAGAATACCATTAAACTGTAACAAATCTGTATGAGCTAATATAAGGTAGACTACAAATGTATTTTTCTAATGAATTGTGCATGTTGCAAAATTGGAGTGGTGGTAAAACAATGCTATATACACAACTTCCACAGCAGGAAGTGAATAGATTACGTCTGCAACTGAAAAATTAAGATATTGATGTAGATTTGATTTCAATATTAAGAAAATTTTAAAAAAAGAATGAAGTGTTTTTTCCCTTAGGAAAAATGGTAATTAGTAAAAGATAGTGTTAGAAAATTGATTGCATTTTTTACTATAAGCTTTATGGTACTATTTAGCTTTTAAAACATGGTACATATAATACTTCAATCAAATATATTTATTTATGACTGCACTGAGTGTCTGATTCTTCAAATCAAATCCTGTCTGGACTGCTTTTAATTCCGGGGTTGTATTTCCCATACATCCCATTTCCCATTTAAGAACAAACTAATCAAGAATAGGAAAAAAATATTCTTTTCATTTTCAACATACCTCAACCAAAATTTTTTGTTTTGTTCTTGTTAGAATTTCAAAAGACTGACAAATCACAATTTTCTTTCAAGTAGATTCACTTAACAAACAGAAATACAGCACTTGTACAAACACTGATTAATTTAATGAGCACAGCAACCCTACGATGAATACACTAACAATAAGGGAACCAAGGCACAGAAAGGTTAAGTAATTTTCCCAGCATCACATAGACAGTAACAAAGGCTGATTTAAACCTAGGATGTGTACCTCCAGCAGCCTTGCTCTTATACACTGTGCCTCCTCTCCACTGATAGTTTATTTCTGTTGCTCACTCCAGTCATTAATTATAGTCACATTTCACAAGAGGATGATTACTATTTAAATAGAATTATCCTGAATATCTGCTCTCTTCAATGTAAAGTTTATAATAAACTTTATGGTTACAGTGCAATATTAATTGAATTTATTAAGAATAGAACTAAAGAAATACTCTATTTCAAAGGAGAAAGTGTAAACGCATAGAATGGCACCCACTTTCTCCTTAAGTGTGCCATAGCAATTATTATCCTCTATTATAATAGAGGATAATAATAACCCCTTGAGAACAGGGGTCTTGCCTCTAAGCTTGCTTAATTCCAAGATCTAACAGCGGCTCAAGGAAGGAAGGAACTGAATGAAGTACCGTCTCATAATAATACTTGCCTAATCATGCATTTGCCATTTATTAACTCCATACCATTTATCTACCATAGTGCTAAGCAGATTATGTACATTATCTACTATCCTCTCAACAACACTGCAAATCATATGTCATGACTAATATGTTGCAGAGAAAAGACCCGGAAACTCTGAGATGTTATATAACTGGGCTGCCATCACACAGTGATCAAGTGGCACAGCTGTCATCCAACCCTAGCTCCTTCCATCAGTGCGCTTTGGAGTCACTTTACAGGGAGTACTTTTCTCTGAGCCCTTTACAAGAAAACCCATGTGTTGAATGAGAACTTCATCCGAGTTATCTCAGAACAAGTTGAATTTCATTATTATTTCAATCCAAATTTAATTGATAGGGGAGCAATTAACATACCATAGCATCTCTTTATCCTGATTAATTATTATCCAACAGACCAAATAGTGATTCAAAGGGAAACTATTGCATTTTCTTTAGTTAAGCATAATCATAATGATGGTGTCATTCCAGAATAAGTTAAGATAAGCAAAGCCTTATCCCAGTTAGGCATAGCCAGCTTCCCAAAGTTACCTCTTGAATTTGGTTCTATCTTATTGAATCCTAGTATTTCAACTTGCATGCTATGAACAGTTCAGAGATATAACTCTTATGATATAGAACCACTCGACAACCTGGGGCTTTTTTCAGACTTTCTTTCAGATCATCCCATGAGAGATAACCTACTAGTCATGTTTGAGGTTCAAGCTTTATTCTACTCCCGTCAGCATGGATGGCTTCATCTACTAAATTGTGGAAGGGATTAAGAGATGCTCTTTGTTGTTTCTTTGGACATGCTTCAGTCAAGTAGATGGAAAGCAACTTGTAAGAGAGAACTCTCACCCACTGTGACGTATTGAGGAGCCAGACACTCTGAAGCTGCTTAAATTTTATCTCTTTTTCTTTAGCTTACACAGTTTCTTAAGAAGAATTCCCTTCCTTTTCTCTTTCTTTGTGAGGGAAACCACTGCGCTGAGTAGAAACTTCATTTGAGGCCTTTCAGAACTACTTTATTTTTATTGTTGAGTTAAATGTTGTGGGAAGAATCAAAACTCCATATTTGAAATATAAAATGAGCTAAAAGCAAGAGTTCTGCTACTTGCACATTTGCCTAATCTAACTGTATTCACAGCCATTCTTATCTAGAATGGATTACTTTTGGTTTAGGAATTTAAAACTTTCAAAATAGTCCTTTAATTCTACATGTTGAACTGCAAATGCATTTTTCTTTGAGAATAGAAAGATACTCACCCAAAGAATGTAGACTCAACTGTGCCATTATATTTCATCCTTTTTCTGTTTGAGTTCATTGAAATTTCCATTTTTTACCAGAATAATGAAAATTTCCTGTTCTGCTATATTGATATTTAATTTAATTGTCTTCCTATGATAATCATTGTAGTATTTAAGTTTTTTTTTTACTCTCTTAAGGATGTTTTCTTGGCAGTTGCTAAGATGTGCTTCAATAGTTTCAGTTTTTCAATATGATAATCTTTCTGCTTTTATCTACTTTAGAAATGAATACATTTTGAAACTTTTTCATGAGAGATACTCTTTTATACACTTTTTCATAATCAAACTTTACAAATATTTTTCCTTTTTAATCTTTGCATTTATGATATGACAATACCATTGCTATTATTTATTTAATTCATTTTATCTCTGGGACAAATGCATTCTTTAGCACTTTTGATGTACCTTAACTGAACAAATGTTTACTTAAGTCATAGTCACATTTAATATTCCAAAATGATTCAGAGTTAAACATCCTTTGTTATCAATTATTACACAAGTTATAATAAAAATAGCAATATCTTTGGAGTCAGACTCTTTGTGTTCAAGTATGGGCAAAGCCAGGACAGGCTGTAACTTGTGGAGAATCCCAAAGCTAGACAGATTTAGATTCAAATCCCAAGTTCATAACCTAGTCACTGCTAGATCTTGGGTGAAAATGTAGTCGCAGTTCCTTTATCTGTCAGTGGAGATAATTACACATAATGTTCAGAGTGAGAATTAAAAATGATAATAAATGTGTTCTTTACAGTACTAAATCAATAAAGGTTCAGTCTAGTTACACTCCCATGAGCAAACTAAAGCCCAAATAAATTCAAGAATCTGATCAGATTTACACAAATATTCATTAATTGACAAGTCCAGACCTCAAAGAAAAGACATTTATCTCCTAGACTGGTGGTTCCACTAGTATAACATATTCTAAGAGCTATTTATAAATGCATGAAAAATAAGAAATTTTATTTTTTTGAGATAAGTTAATACAGAGAAAAAAGCATCAGTTTACTTTTGATTTTCATTTTAAAAGCATAAGTGTATTCTATCGTTAAAGCATCAGATCACATCCATTTCTGCTTTTACTAAGATGTAACACTATACTCTTGCTATAGCAACTTTTTCTTCTTCCCTTCTTCCTTCCCTCACTCCCTCTCCCCTTTCTCCCGCCTCCTCTTATTACCTCCCTTCTTAACCTCCCTCCTTCCTTTCTTTTTTCATTCTTTCCTTCTTTCATCTACCAATTTATTATTTTTTTCCTTCAACCCACAACAGCATTTTGCACTCACTGTGAGCCAGTCATTTTGCTGTTTTGGGAATGCAAAGACCAATAAGGCAGAGACCTTGGCCTCAAAATGTTCAGTCTAGTAATACATGATCTGAGCAGAAGCGGTGGGATGAGGTTAGGGGCAGGTGTAGAGAAAAGAAGCTCATATTTATGGAAGACTTCCACGGTGCCTAGATTTTACATATTTTTACATATATTTTCAGATTTAACACATCCAAGAGCCATTTCATGTTTTATATATTAGGATGTAGGAGTTAATATGGTTAAATAGGTTTGTTATGAGCCCTCAGTAGGTGGCAAAGCTAGGGTGTAAAAAGTTTAGCCTGCTCCAAAAAATTATTTTACTATATCAATATTAAACCCTAAAATGTCAATCGTTATTATTTATCTCTGTATTTACATAAAGTCCCACATTAAAATCAAAACCCACAGAATATGCTTTTCTGAATACTGTAATATTGTTCATTCTTAAACATAACTACATGTTACATATGCTTAGATTAACTATAATATATGTGATTTATGTTATATATATTTAGATACTCTCTACATGAACAACTACCTTTATTTTTCATCTTTTCCTAGGTTATCAAATATCTTGTATTAAGCCTTGTTATCACTGGTCTTTTATACTTTTTGATATAGTACCTCTAACCCCTTTGAAACTTTTAACAGCTGACTCCCACTGTTCAGGAAAACAAAATGGTCAGAGGCAAGTTGATTTCATTTAGTTTCGTTACATGGTAATTTACTCTAACACTTTGGTAAATGTCTGAATCCTAATCTAAATATTTTAAAGGTTTGATCAAGCCATTATGCTACTCATTGAAAGAAGCAGGAGGGTAGTGTGTGGTGGTCTCTATGGCTAGAAGGAACGACTTCTGTAGATGGCAGTCATAAATTCCCTTGAATGAGGAACCTAATATTGCTCCACAATAGCCCTAAAAACAAGTCTTCTAAGTAGTATTGATATATTTGATGTATGAAGAATTATTTCAGGTCTATTTAGAATCTAAGCATTAAACATAAGATAAGATGGGGGAAATTAATAAAAAAGAAAAAGAAAATTAAAGATGCTAAAAATAACTGAAATTTATTTCCTACCTTTTTATAAACTTGATTGTGTTAAACAAAGAAATATATCAGAATAACAGTACTGAGAAAAAAATATTAGTAACAGGCATAAAAGGAAAATATTATGAAAATACTTTGAAGAAAGTACAATTTTAATTGCCCTGCAAGACAGGTTTGGTGAAAGAATTATTCTAGATTCCAAAAGATAACTTTTTAAACTAGTTATTGGACTGATATTTATGCAGGAAGATAACTTGGGTCCTCACTGTAGCTGCTATAAACTTTTAAAAGGAAAGATTAATATAAACCAGAATATAAAACTGACTTTACAGTATTCAAGAAGCAAATAAGACTGAGCTTAGACTAAATGAGCCCATCAGAATAAGAAAAAAAATCTTGGGAGATAACTGCTTCCAAAATAAGCACGTTGAAGGAAGAGAGGCTGTCTTGATATGAGTACAGCCATGTTTGGCCGCTCCATTGACATACAGCCACCAGCACAAAAAGAAATATAAAATCTGCTTTCTGTGTGGTGGGAACTGGCCCTTCTCCCATGGAGATAGTTGCAATGTGTAAAAATTTCAAGGCCTTTCTGGCACCGCAGCCTGGGGCAGACTGGCCATCTGTGCCGGGCCTGGGACAATAAGCAAGGTAAACAATGCACATACACAACTACTGGGCTGGGACGACGGGGGGGGGGGGGGGGGGGGGGCTGTCAGTGCACGTACGTCATTTGTGCATGGGAACATTAGATGTTTGCTCTGAAAAAAAACTCTGTAACTGCTTACTCTGGAAATTACTGATGGTATAAAAACTGGAAACTGAACTCGAGTGAAAGTTCCACCGGTGGCAGGGACACCTTGCCCAGGACGTGTGATCCTTGCCCAGCCGTGTGGATTGACAGGACTCTCCCGGCAGTAGGGCGTGGATGTTGTGAGTAATTGATTTATTGTGAAGTAATTGATCTGATGTGTTCTTTTTTCGGTCAACATGGTATTTCTCTTTCCCGTTGATTTGTGTCATTTCCCTTCAGTGGATCTGGTGTTTCCTTTTCCGATCGATCTGATGTTTTTCCCTCTTATTATATGACCTATTCAAATCTGCTGCTATCTCAGCCGATGTGGATGTTTTCCCTTTCCAGTCGAGCTGGTGTTTTTTCCCTCTTATTATTTGACCTATTCGGATCTGGTTATGGACTATCGCCTTTACTATCCTCTATATAATAAAATATACCTTCAGTCCATTTGCTTGGAGTGGAAAGTTTTTTTACGTCTCCGATCGAATCCCTGAACCTCTCATAACAGAGGCCAATTCAAATCTGACATCCATGTTCAAGAGGCAACCAAATCTAAGCCAGCAGGAGGGTGGTGAAACATCTGAAATGCTGTGTAAACATGATAAAAGATCAGATCTAGAACCATGTTATACGCCATAGCAGATGTCCAACAGATGCCCCAGTTATCGTAAATGGTGCTAGAATAAGTTATTTGAAAATGTCACGAACTTGACAAGCTATCTAGGATATCAGATAGGCTTTATAGACTTCAATGTTCAATAACAAAAGGGAACACCAAATATTAAGAAAACAGGGTAAAAGAGAGCTGTTAAAAATTTTAGGACGCCTGTGGTACAAGTAGTTGTTGAAGTTGATAGTCTCATGTTACGTGATATTCTATTCCTTTTTTTTTTTTTTTGATTGACCCCCTTTACCTATTTTTCGCTCTCCCCATCCCCCACCCCTGGTCACAAACAATTTTTTCTCTGTATCCATGAGATGATTTTTGTTTTTTGTTTTTCGTTTTGTTTTAGATTCCACATATAAGAGACATCATATGGTATTTGTCTTTCTCCGTCTATACTTTTTTTTTAATATTCTAGTCTTCAGACCAAAAATAGAGTATTATTTGCCATAGTTACAACTTCCACTCCCATCCCCTACACTCCCACTGCTCTCTCCGACTAGCCATTGAAGAGAAGCAATCCTAATGTTCAGCTAGGCAGACATCTCATTAATTTTAGGACACATCAGAGTAACTATGTGTAACTAGTATGGTGCCAAGACTAACAACATCATGACCATCAAGGTCTTTGTACTGGGACACAGGCAAAGGATAAGCCTCTTGAAGGACGCCATGACTATATAAGGCATAGCTCATATGAATGGTGCACATTCTCCTTTCCAAAGAGACACAGAATAATGAAGCTTTAGAGAGTTCGTTTGTTAACATCTGTTTCTTTTTTGGTCTATATTATTCATCTATTAGAAGTTCATTGTTGTCTTTTGACCTCTTCCTGATTATTGAAATTGGTCTTATCTATTATGACCCAGCTGAACCACACTTACCTACACAATGTTTCCTGTTTTTTAGCCTATGCACTCTCTATACAACCCTAAAGGTGATATTTATAAAGTGTACATGCTATGATTTAAGGCTTCATCTAGACAAAAACCAACCAAACAAATGTAAACAAGTCATTTGTTAGAGCACGCAAATCGCCATACAATGCTTCCTTGGATCCTAAGCTTTGTCACATCCTTATGTGAACATTACATTCAAGCACCAAGTCTCAGCTATTGGTGTTCTACCAACCATCACCTTAAAAAGTCAACTTATCTCTACCTTCTCTCCCCATCTAAGCCCTACTCATACAGGACAGCACAGGATAGCTATCACTGTCTTGACGAACTCTTCCTGAAAACACACATACACACATTTTTGTGCCTGCATCCATCACTCAACTATAAATTTCTTGATCTCAAGGAAATGTCTTATTGTACTTTGCACAAAATAGGTATTTGTTGAAGGAGTGAGTCTTTTCTTGCTATATTTGAAAATTCACTTTGAGCTTTAGAACAAGAGGATCAGGATTTTATATTATCCAGAGCCTCACGTATTACTTAGTGTATAATAAACTTTGACTAATATTTGATGATTTAGAAAAAAACAAATAGCCTTTTTTATAGTTATGAAAATGCCTATCTCTAGCAAAAGAACTTAAACTTCTTTAGATGAGAGGCAATCTTTCTCATCCTTTTTCATATACTTAACATCTATAATAGCTTAGACTCTCAATAAAAGTGGATTGGATTAAATGGAATTTGCTGCCAGTCATTCCTTTAAACATCATTTACTGTGCACCCGCAGGACACTTAGCCTTCCACTAGAAGCTTATCTTATTTAAATCCTTTTCACCACATAAACACATTTTGTAGAAAGTGCTGATGATGTGACTTCTATTGAGGAAAATAAATGCTATATAATAGAGTCCTCATTGAACACATGACTTTAAAAAGACATCTGGAAAACCTCCTAAATGGAGAAATAGTTTTTTTTTTTATTGTTCAGTACAAGGAAAAAGCCAAACAGATGATAAAAAAAATTATTAACATTGAGTTTACATTTACATTTTAAAATGAAACTATTTAGTAATTAAAATATATCATTTGCCATGACAGAGCTTTAAAACAAAACGTGACTCAGAGTTTAAAAAGATGATTTATGTGAACAGAAAACATAGGCAGGTAAAATATCACACAGCTTCTCTGTGACTAAGTTTCATTGCGTTTCCTCCTGCTTCTGTGTTTTCTATCAATCATGTATAAGTAGAGTTCAATGTCAATAACAATACAAGTAATTCAAGTACTGGTTTTTCAAGTCCTATCATGTCTTCAAATACCTGATATCCCAACTCAGTTTTCTTGGACACAAGGTGATTTGAGTTATCAGATTGCTATTGATTATTTTTTTAAGAGACAATGTCTTAGGGAAAAAATGGGTTGACATTTTCATTTGACCTTGTATTTCATCAAAGATATAATCAACATAAATATTCTATTGACAGGCAACTTTTATTTCATTGACAAATTAAATTTATACTTTCATTTGTTTTAGCTTAAGTAACATAGAAATCTAAAATTGTCCGTAAAGATCACAAATATTTGGAGCTCTCCCTATACATGAAAAGTATACTACAAATATGTTAGATTTTAGGGACAGGTGATTATTTACTTTTTCTATTTAACATTTCAAGCTATGTATAGATATATGTCGTGTTTGGGATTACCTTCCCTTGGGCGGTAACAAAAATGCATGCAAATGACAAATTTTTTCTATAAAGAAGTATGCTAGTAAAATAATAAAATTAAAAACCTTATCCTGGCCAGAAAAATTTATGCACAAAAGTGTCTTGAAATATAATCATCATAAATTTTCCTTCCTAAGCCAGAAAAAGCAAATGAGATAATAATAAGTACATTCTTACTCTTTGTGTTTCTTAGGGGTAAATGAATGTATGAGAAGCACTGAGGGGTAAAGTACTATCACATAGCAATTAAAAATACATACTCTGGAGCCAATTTTAAGGGTTCAAATCCTACTTCTGGCACTTGATAGTTATGTGGCAATGCCTGAGGTTTTCCGCCTGTCACTTTCTCAGTTTCCTCAGGCAAAACATAAGGATAAACATATTTTGTGTGTGTGAAAAATGATAGAAGTAATACATGCAAAACCCTTAGACCATTGAGTGGCATTCAGTAACACTCTACAAATGTTTGCTATCATTACTATTCTTTCATAATAAACTTAGTGGAGATACCATTGAAGATTATCTCCTGGTTCTGATGAAAATAAGATTTGAGACAGGATACTGTAAAAAGAGAATCTTATTCTTGAGGTGAGCTTGCTGCATTGCACATGTTCCTTGTGTAACTGATTTAAGACCCAAATATACCTCTTGACTTTTTTCACCCAAATAGCTTTAGGAGGTATTCAACATGGTAAAGTCTTGGTTCAATAGGAGTCTTTGGTATTATCTCCAACCTAAAGTGCACAAGATAAAAGTACTGGGACCAAAAGACTCTTATTCTTTGGTACTGGAGTGAAAATTTGAATGAAGCAGGTGAGTCAGTGATCCGTGTGACACCTTTCTTCTTTGTCCACCACGTTATAATCCACTTAGCTCATCTGGGTATGTTAAAGGGGGTTCATATAAACTAGTATTCTCTTTCATAAATTAAAATGTAATCCCATCTAAAGGATAAATATTTGTGAGAAAACTCCCCACAAATAACACATTAAGAGAGTTCATATATTAAAGGGAATTGGACGTTTTCTATTAAGCTGAATCTTCTTAGTTTCACTTAAAGAGTCAATAAGAAAAAAAAAACATTTTAGCAGAGTGTTTGCATCATAATTGTAGAACTTTATCTCAGAAATTGCCTTTAAAAGAAAATGGAGTAAGTCTTTGACATTGCCATGAATAGGAGTAAATATTTATCTCTATTACAGCTACTATAGAGGGTCAATCAATATTTGATGTTGTTGACAATAAAAAACGATAAAGATCTTAAATTGTAGAACTTCCTTCTCTAATATTATCATTTAAAAATTCACATGGAAATGGCTATGTTTTATATTCAAATCTTGAATTTAAAGTCTCCTTACTTCAAATACATCATACTTAAATATTATCAATTCTAATACATTGTGATAAGTAATTTTAGAGCAGTCTGGTAAGTTAACAATAACCCAAATCAAAAAATGAGAGGACTTAATAATATTATATTGAATTCTAATTCAATCAGAAATAGAATTATAATTTTAATTAAATCAGGACAGTTTTCAATTATAATTAAAACAGATATGTTAAATGTATTTTATACTTTAGATTCATATTATACATTATAGAGAGAGATTATGTGAGTCAAAGTACAGAAAAAAAAAGAATTAAAGAAAATGAACAAATCCTTATAGACTAGTGGGACACCATCAAGAATAATAATATATGTATAATGGGAGGCTCAGTAAGAGAAGAGAGAGAGAGAGGAGAAGAAAGAATATTTGAAAAAATAATGGTGAAAATTTTCCCAAATTTGATCAAAAACTGAATCTACTCATTCAAGATGCTCAATGAACTCCACAGACAATAAACTTACAGAGTTTCACAACTAGATACATAATAATGAAACTGTTCTAAACTAAAGAGAGGATCTTGAAATATAAAATACTGTATCAGTGTATTTTTGTTTGTATTTTTTTGTGATTTGAAAAACAACTGCATAAAAATAAGTATAAATATATGTTATTGGAGACACAAGGTGTACAGATGCAGCATAAGGCAGGAGATGGATGTATAGGAACAAGGTTTTTGTATACTGTTGAAATTGTCAGGATTAATTACATTATATATAAATGCACTAAAGTCTCCAATTAAAAAGCAGACATTGCAAAATGGATAAAAAATACCATGGTCCAACTATAAGATATCTTCAAGAGACTCACTTTATATTTAAAGACACAAATAGGTTGAAAGTAAAATGATGGAAAAATGTGTTAGATGCGAACATTAGTCAAAAGAGAGCTGGAGTGGCTACATTAATATCAGATAAAATAAATTTTAAGACACAAGTTGTTACTAGAGACAAAGACAGACATTATAAAATTATAAAAGTTCAGTCGATCAAGAAGATATAGCAATTATAAACATATATAATGTTTATATTTTATATAATTGTTATATACTCAGCAAACAACAGAGTGCCAAAATACATGAAGCAAAAACTTACAGAAATGAAGGGAGAAATACACAATTAAATTTTAATGATTGGAGATTTCAGTACCTTACTTTCAATAATAAATAGACTAACTAAGCAGAAAATCAGAAAGGAAATACAATCAATACTTGAACACTACTATATAACAACTAGACATAACAGACAACCAAGAAGAGAAAAATATTCTTCTGAAGTATGGTTGGAACATACAGACTAGACAATATGACAGGCCATAAAGTAAGCCTCAGTAAATTTTATATTTTAAGGAACTAGAAAAAAAGAACAGCATAAAACCAAAACTAGAAAAAAAGAGTTAATAAGGATTAGAGAAGAGAAATATGAAATAGAGAATGAAAAAATAACAGAATTAGTAAGACCAAAAGTTGATTCTTTAAAATATCAACAAAACTGGCAAAGCTTTACCATGACTAACCATGAAAAAAGAGAGAAGACTCAAGTTATTAAAAGCAGGAATAAAAAAAAAAAATAGGCATTACTACCAGCTTACAGAGATAAAAAGATTAAAAGGTTTAAGGGAATACTATGAAAAATTGTATACCAGGGAATTAGGTTGCCTACATGAAATTGAAAAATATGTAGAAATACACAAGCTACCAAAACTTACTCAACAAGAGATAGACAATCTAAATAGGCCTATAATAAGTAAAGAGATGGAGTTCATAATTTAAAAAAATAAATGAATAAAATAAATTAAAAAAAAAAACATAAAGAATTAAAAAAGAACCCTTCTCTCTCTGTTTGCACACATTTAATTATGTGTATACATTTGTGAGCATGTGATATTTTTATAAAATATGATCAAGTTGGATTTATCCTAGGAATGCAAGAATGGTTTAACATAAGAAAACCTATAAATGCATCACACTGAATAGATTAAGATGAAAAATATCTGCAAGAAAATACGTAAATATGACATGATTTATATAAAACAAATACTTTGGAGGCATAACTACATATTGCTGATTATGCTGATTATTTACTATCTATTTACATAGCTATATAGATTGTTACATATATAATAAATTTTATAACAGTTAATATAATAGTTAAATAGATTGTTATATATATAGTTATATAGGCTTATAGATAGCAAATGGGATTGATACCAATCTATCCCATTTACTATCTATCACTGTATCTATCTGTCTATCTATCTGTCTATCTTATCTAAAGAAAGAGAGAGAGAGAGAGAATGGTGGTCACCTATAGGGAGATGTCAGATTATGCATGCAATCTGGAAGATATGAAATGATCTTTCCAGTACATTGATTATATTTTATTTTTTAAAGCTGATTAGTTGGTATGGGTGATTGTGTACTTTATTCTTTATATCCTTTGTATGTCTTCAGTATTTCATAATAATTTTAAATAATCAAATGCACAAATCTGACATTTTTGTGAGCTCTGTTGTCCTAATTTTCCAAGCTGTCTAATACGCTTATATGTACAGACTAGATTCCAATAACCATACATAATTTTCCAAGTTACTGAACATTTTTACATATAAAAACAACATTCAAATTGTATACTTTACCCCAAAATTTATTAATGTGATTAAAAGAAACAATGATAAGCAACATTTTACATTCATGAAAAGGAGACTTACGTGCCACTATAGATTTTTCTTTCATTGTACATAAAATGATTACTTGTGCATTGGGTTGAAGGAATTATTATTTTACTAGCTAGGACCAGAGTTTCTCTTGAGAAGGAGCCTTTAGTTAGGAAGAACAACTTCATAAGCTGCTTTTATTGAGACAGGACAAAAAGAAAAAAAAAAGTACAATGAAGTGAGGAGAAATAAGAATGAGAGTGACAAAATGAGAGAGCAAAAAATACGATCAAGAGAGATGACAGAGAGAGAGAGAATGGTTCAGAGAGAACTCTGGATGAGGCATTAAAAGGCAGTGAGGGAAAGGAGAAAAGAAGATAGACAAGAGAAGACAGGAAGATAAATAAGAAGACAGGTGAGGAGTGGGAAAGCAGCTCTAGAACACAGCAGGAAGGCAGCTACTGCAGAGGAAGACGGCCAGTGAGATGTTTTAAGTGTGAGATGAACAAGGACTTCTAAAGTTACAGGAATTTAACACTCGATTCCAAGTTATTTGCATTGCTTTGCACTTCCTTAGACAGTCAGTAACATTTGATAATCTTGTGAAGTCTTGTGTGGAAAATGTGAAAAATAATTAGAATATACAATAAAGAAAAGTGTAATCTTCCCAATATTTACTGCTTTGCTGATACCTGGGCAGAGAGCTCAGCATTCTATTTAAGACACACTTGTCCAGGAGTTATAAGCAATGACTTGCACATTATGAGAAAGTACAATTGACAGGTGGATACTTCAGTCATGGACACACACATACACACACATCTTTTCTAAATATATGAGAAAAAGTTGACTCAAGTAGGTTATAAATTAGGTTATATTTGTATATGAAAACTGAAGCAGAATGGTTTTAATTTCATTTTTAAGTTCTGGTTTTTGCTGTAAAAATTTCACTAATTTAAAACATGTATATTTTGGTAAAGAAACTTCCATTTCATGGGTTCTTTTAGAGTCTGCCAAAGTGAATGCAGAGGAAGAAGTTTGTATACCAATTTTTCGACATATCCTACCTATAGCATGTGTCCATATTATGTAGCATTCTTTCAGCATTCTGTTTTGGAAGTTTCTGCTGAGTGGAGATTTCTTTGAAATGATTTTTAAGTTGAAGTTTCTCCATTTCCAAAGAGAAACTTTCACATAGCTCATCAGAGAACTCTGTTTGGAGGTGCTCCAAGGGGCCCAAAGTCAAATCATACATTTTAAATAAATTTCTCATTTCTAGAGATGAAGCTGTGTTTCAATATTAAGGCGTTGAATAGGCATTATTAGCAAGTTTATTATGGTTTTTTTCTTCATAGAAGCAAGAATATTACATAGCACTGTTTGTACTCAAGAAGGTAGATTTTCTCAGAAATCTATTGCAACGCTTCTATATTTAAGATCAGTCTAGTACAACGATATTTATAGTTCATTTGATTCTTTCCACCACTTTTTTTTATCGTGTATACTTTAGAGAACTATTTCAGGTATGAAGGAAAGATAATGTTTAATATAATATATCCTTCTTCCATAATAAGAATGTTAACAAGGAGTAATTAAGAGGAATAAAAATAAATGATTGGAGGGAGGAGTAATGTGAATGATTCTAACAAAATTTTGCACTGATTAATACTCTTGTTTACATACCAAGGGATACCTATGATTATTTTCCTATATCTTGAAAAGTTGTAACTTACTCCAGAGAAAAGTAGACAACTTTCTAATAAAATATAATTACAAGATGAGTTAAGAATATCTTTTCTTTTATAAAATGATCAAAATCAACCCTGTATTTCAGTGAAACGTCATGAATAGGAACCTGGATCATTTAAAATTTGATGGTGAGGGCCGGCCCCATGGCTTAGCGGTTAAGTGCGCGCGCTCCACTACTGGCGGCCCTGGTTCAGGATCCCGGGTGCACACAGACGCACCGCTTCTCCAGCCACACCGAGGCCGCATCCCACATACAGCAAGTAGAAGGATGTGCAACTATGACATACAACTATCTACTGGGGCTTTGGGGGACAACAAGGAGGAGGATTGGCAATAGATGTTAGCTCAGAGCCGGTCTTCCTCAGCAAAAAGAGGAGGATTAGCACGGATGTTAGCCCAGGGCTGATCTTCCTCACACACACACACACACACACACACACACACACACACACACACACAAAATTTGATGGTGAAATCACAAATGCCTAATTTGGCTCCATGTGATCTATTAATAAAAATGAAAATGTTTATGAAATACAACATAAGCCGATATACCAGGAAACTAATAACTCTAGTCTGTTAGATCTTTCAGCTTTATGGCTGTGCCGTCTATTTCTCAAAATAAATGATTTAAACTTTCAGTTCCTTAAGCTTTTCTGGATATGAAAATTTCAGACACCGTTATTACTAGTCTTTCTTTTCTACTCTTTCTTTTCATTCATTTGTCCCAATGTTTACCTCTAATTTTTAAGATTTCTAATGGGAAATAAGAAATTTTCTTTAATAAGAACATATACACACAATAACATTGTGTGTATGGAAATTGATGAAAGAAATTGAAGAAGACACAAATGAATAGAAGAATATTCCATGCTCATGGATTGGAAAGATTAATATTGTTAAAATGTCCATATGACCCAAAACGATCTACAGATTCAATGCAATTCCTACCAAAATTCCAATGGCATTTTTTCACAGAAATAGAAAAAAACAATCCTAAACTTTATATGGAACCACATGAGACTTTGAATAGCCAAAGCAACGTTGAGAAAGAAAAACGGAGCTGGAGGCATCACACTTCCTAATTTCAAACTATATTATGAAGATGTAGTAATCAAAACAGTATGATATTGGCATAAAAACAGATACATAGATCAAAGGAACCAAATAGAAACCCCAGGAATAAACCCACGCATATATAGTCACTTAATTTACAACAAAGGAGCCAAGAATATAAAATGGGGAAAGGATAGTCATTTCAATAAATGGTTATGGGAAACTGGACAGCCACATGCAAAAGAATGAAATGGGACCCTTGTCTTACAGCATACACAAAACTCAACTCAAAATGGATTAAAGCCTTGAAGCTTTGAACCTGAAACCATAAAGTGCCTAAAAGAAAACACAGGGGATAAGCTCCTTGACATCAATCTTGGCAACAATTTTTTGGATTTGACACCAAAAGCAAAGGCAACAAGAGCAAAAATAAACAAGTGGTACTAAATCAAACTAAAAAGTTTCTGCAGAGCAAAGGAAACCATCAACAAAATGAAAATACAATCTACAGAATAGGAGAAAATATTTGCAAATCATATATCTGATGGGTAAATATCCAAAATATATAAAGAACTAACTCATGCAAATCAATAGCAAAAAAAACCAATCTGATTGAAAAATGGGCAGAAGAACTGAATACACATTTTTCCAAAGAAAACATACAATGGCCAACAGGTCCGTGAAAAGGGGCTCAAAATTACTAATCATCAGAGAAATGCAAATCAAAACCATAATGAGATATCATCTCACACCTGTTAGAATGGCCGTCATCAAAATGTCAAGAAATAACAAGTGTTGGTGAGGCTGTGGGAAAAAGGGAACACTTGTGCACCATTGGTAGGAATGTAAATTGGTGCAGCCACTATGGAAAACAATATGGAGGTTTCTCGAAAAATTAAAAATAGGACTACAATATGATCCAGCAATTCCACTTTTGAGTGTCTCTCTGAAGGAAACAAAATCACTATCTTGAAGAGATCTCTGCACCCCCATGTTGATTGTAGAATTATTTACAATAGCCAAGACATGGAAACAACCTGTGTCCATCAATGAATGAATGGATAAAGGAAATGTGGTATACATATATATGTATATATACACACACACATATGTGTATAAATGAAATATTATTCATCCATAAAAAGGAAGGAAATTTTGACATTTACTATAACATGGATGGACCTTGGGGGCGTTATGATAAGTTAAAGAAATCAGACAGAGAAAGACAAATACTGTATGATCTCACTTATATGTGAAATCTAAAAAAAAAGAACTCATGGATAGAGAGAACAGATTGGTGGTTGCCAGAAGTTGGGAGTGAGGGATGGGGAAAACGGGTTAAGGTGGTTAAAAGGTACAGACTTCTAGTTATTGGATAAATGAGTTCTGGGAATGTAATGTATAACATAGTGACCATAGTTAGCACTATTGTGTTGCATATTTGAAAGTTGCTTAGAGAATAGATCTTTAATGTTCTCATCACAAGAAAAAACATTGTAACTACGTGAGGTGATGGGTGTTAACTAAACATTGTGGTGACTATTTCACAATATATACACATATCAAACCATTATGTTGTACACCTTAAACCAACACAATGTTACATGTCAATTATATCTCAATAAACCTGGGGGGCAAAAAGAAATTTACTAAAAAAAAGAACACATACAGTTGAAGCAGGATAGTTTCTCCATAAACATAATGGATGCTGCAAAAAGATTCTCCAGAATAATTAACACCCAAAGTATATAGGTAGCTATTTTATAAATGTATTATTTTAAAGCTGAGAATGTCATTACTGACATTTGGTGAATTTGGTAAATTGTTTACAGTGGAAAGAAACAGGTAAAGAAGGGGAGTATGTGAACAGCACATAGGTCCTAATGGAAGCAGGCAATGCAAGCGGGTGGGGTCTAATAGCAATCAAGAATGACAGTAACAGAAGGCTTTTCAAGGTGATGTACAGTGGCAGGAAATCCTGAAATCAGGCAGAAGTGTAGTTGTGTAGCAGAGGCTACAAGACTGTTAAAGCTCATGGGAATTACCACTAAGCATCCTTGGACACTTGGAAGAGAAGGATGGTAACGCCAGGATGATATGGGGCATTAAACTAATTATCAAAGCAAGTATTTAAGAACGGCAATCTTTAATTTAGTGGGCACCTCAAGAACCTAGAGCTTAGAAATGTTGAATTAGTACAATTAACTCAATCATAGCATTGAGTCATGAGTAGGAAAGTAGACTGAAGAAAGTATACATTGTCTAATAAGCTCTCATCAGGATAGCTCAAAATCTGAGTATTGTGCTCCATTTAATTCTCAAAGAAAACCTGTAGTTGAGGACATGTTTCAAATTTGATTTACTGGAAACTCATCTATATCTGTAACTAAACTGTAAACTCTGAGAGAACAGCACATCCTTTATTCTTATTTCTTCTGTGATATATCCATAGTACTTGACTTTTAGTAGTCACTCAAGCAATATTTGTAGATAGAATTGTTTATCAAATAACAAAGCTGAGATTAAACCCTGAACTGAAGAATATTGAATGGAAATTTCCTTTACTTAGGATTCTTTTCCTTTACTGTAGGAAATGGCTTAGAGTTCGGAAAGAATAAGGTGGTAGAGCTCAGGAATAAAGTTGGCATCATGACCTGTATATTCTATCTTCATCTACTTGGACATGACGGCTGAATGAGAGCAATTGGTGGTTAGTAATGCTTTGTACAAATCCAGAACGGTCTATGACCACATTTGAGGAGAAGGGGAGGTTGGGGGGGAGGCATAAATTCTCTCCCGGGTAAATAACCCACAGTTTCATTAAACATAATACACACACACCCCTCCCCCACCCGAACACTGATGAACAGATGTTGCTATTAGAGGTTTTCCACTCAGAACCTGGCATGGATGGCAGAGGACTGAGATATAGAGAAGAAAATTAGTTTCATAATAAAATAAACATAAATTTCTCTTCACTGCTAGGGCATAAGGAAGAAAGCAAGGTGTAAAAGTCACATTCAGCGTAAATGATGGAGAGACATTTTTTTAAAAGACTCTTTAATCCGACATACTAAACATATACTTATTTGCCAAACATTGTCCTGGGTATACATTTATTAGAGACTCAAAAATACGTCTCTTTCCTCATGTTACTTACATTCTAGAAAAGAGGAGGTAAATTCAAAACAAATAAATCCATACCTAAAACGTCAAGTGAAAATATACAATGTCAAATGCTGATAAGTGCTATGGGGAAAATACCTTTACATAATTTAATGTTTATCTTTTCTTTAAAGTTCTTCATATAATAAATATATTAATGTCCTTTAGTCATATGCATTTCAAATGCTTTTTTCTCTGAATTTATCCATTTTTTCCTAAAGAAAGGAAAAGTAAACGCAATTTGAATATATATTTTTCTAGGAAATATTACCCTCCATCTGTGCAGAAAATTGAGTGTTTCTTGTGCTCCAAACTCAAACATTAACTTTTCAAATTCTCCCTATACCTTAATATTCTGCATCTACTAATTAATTGAGGCTGTGATGAGATGCTCATAATTAATTCAATCACCAAATATTTTTTAAAGTACTGACTGCATAACCCTGTAAAAGGAAAGAGGAAGCACTGTCACTCATTTTAATATGGTTTCCTTGACACTAAGAGACAATGATGTTGCTTCTGTATTTGGTAATATTTTGTCAACGGTAAATTCTTGTTGTTGTTATATTCCACACGAAATTTCAAGTAAATCTTGCACTTTGTTTATTTTCTGTCAATTCTGGAATGACTAAAACAATCTTATTTTCTTCGTTAGTTTTTGTGAAAGCTAAGTAAAATAGCAATTTACATGCGTTATGATTGGCACATTCAGATAGGCAACATGCTGCTTTATGACTTCTAAAAGGGTATGCCATTTTTACAACAATGTTTATGGAAAATTAGAGCTTTTAGAGTTATTATATTTTCTCTTTAGCCTTGCAAACTTGATATCTCCAGCTGACTGGGAAACGGTCATTAAGAATTTGTATTTTAAAGAATTAGAGAAGAAATTAAGATTTAAGCATGAAATACTAGAGTATCTACTAAAAAGCCTTACTTTGGGAAGCACAAATTAAATCAACAAAGCATAGCATTGTGTGAAGATAAAATAATTAGAAATGCAGGGGCCGGCCTGGTGGCGCAAGCGGTTAAGTGCGCGCACTCCGCTGCGGCGGCCCGGGGTTCGCTGCTTCGGATCCCGGGCGCGCACCGACGCACTGCTTGGTAAGCCATGTTGTGGCGGCGTCCCATATAAAGTGGAGGAAGATGGGCACCGATGTTAGCCCAGGGCCGTCTTCCTCAGCAAAAAAAAAAGAGGAGGATTGGCGGATGTTAGCTCAGGGCTGATCTCCTCACAAAAAAAAAAAAAAAAAAAAAAAAAAAAAAAATAATTAGAAATGCATCTTAAGATGTGAACAAGACCTGTGGTTTAAAACCTCCATTTTAACCCTGATTGTATAAATACGAATTTGAATTATGTTTAGATCTTAATGAACAGGGTAGAATCACCAGGCGTTCAAGAAATATCGAAGAGTTCCAACCTTAAGAATGTAGTGCGCCACAAGACGCCAGGCCTACCAGGAAGAGCACAGCACTCTGGGAAAATCTGAGGATATTTATTGATACAGTCTGAAAATTTTCCAAAGTATAGCAAATGTTTTACCCTTTTAACTATAGATAGACCAGTTGAGATATTTCTACAAAATGTTTGTACCAGCCCAATACCATGGCAGAAATTTTTCTAGATCAGAGAGGGTAATAGATCTTTGAATTCTGTATGTGGGTGGATCATGGACGCTTACAAAGGTAATGTGATGTGTTCTCTGAAAACAGATTCATCATACTGCATTAGTGAGGAATAAGTGGATGTTTTGTGTTTCAGTTTTTATGGATTTGGTGAATTCTAATCAAGAATCAGTATGCAACTTGGCAATGTGCACTCTTTTATAATGAACCAATGTCAGAAGGTAAGGACTCAATTCCTTTGTAACAGTATGATGTTCTACAATAATACAGGTTTGAGATCCACTGATAATTTTCAGGGAAGTGCATCTTAGGAGAAATGTCTCTCAGCCATTGGTATATTTAGTAAAACTTTTTAAAGCGTCCCTGCTAGCTGTTGTTAATTTTAGCTTTAAAACTTCTGTTCAGTGTATTTTTATTCTAAGAGAAAGAAAAGGTGGGCAAATGGATGAGGCTGTTGTAATCTGTAGATGGCTTGACAGAACAGAAGGATCATAGCTAGCAGTCATAGTCACAGTAGTAACAGCAGCAGCAGCACTGGCAGGAACAGGAGTGGTTTTTTTCTTTTTGATATTGTAATACATGATAGGTTATCAGCGCCAGGTGCCTTCCTCTGCAGGGGACTGCCTTTACTTCATTTCATCTAGAAGTTGCCAGGGAGGCAGAATAATGGAGTCTCTCTGGAACCTGACTGATAGAATTTCAAAAACCCACCTCTATCACCTAATAGCATTTTTTTTAAACTTGATTTTTTCTCTCAACTTTTCTAAGTTTTCCCAGCCATATAGTGAAGGAAGAAATAATACATCCTGATTCATAGGGTTGCCATAAGGACAAATTAAGAAATGTTTAAAGTACTTAGATCATGCCTGACATGTATTAAGCACAGACACAAAAAGTTAACTTTTATTATCTTCTCTTTTATTGTTGAGGAAACTAAAACTTAGAAAGTTTAAATAACATTCTATACCACGTAACTAACAAGTTTCAAAGCCGGGATTGACCCCAAGTTCTCCATGATTCTAGAATGCAAGTTGTTGCTTATGTAGTCTACAATTTGTAGGGCATCAGAATTATGACTCATTTTAAATTCATGGATTTCAGCTATTGTTTTTATAATCTGATTTAAATAATTTTGTTCAGTCTTCATACAGGAAATAAAGGAATTAAGAAAATAATACTGACCTCGCTATGGAATGAGAACAGTGTATTATACACTAAACACTTAGCTTATGCCCAAATGCACACACACAAACACAGTAAATTACAAGGATTATATAGTTTGATTCTGGCGTTAACTTAAAGGATTTGGAACCAGAGCAATAACCCATTTCTAATCAATCAAAATAGACTACTTTGGCTATCTGGATCTGAAGTTAATTTTCTATCTTTTCATTCACAATTTGTCCATGTAGACTTCTTTTTTTTTAATTAAGTGCTCTAAAGTTTTTTTTGAGTGTAAGAAAATATGAATAGAAAATGAGTAATATGCCTGAGGTCATAGTGAGAAATTTAAAAATATTATACTTGAATCTGGGACTTTTGACACATAGCCCAGTATTTTTTAACTAAACTATCTTCTTCACAAGCCAAATTAGTGACTTTTGGGAAATCAGGAGTATAACAGAAATGGATATTGCATACAATGCAGTATTTTGGCACATTTGAAGTCCCTAATAAATATGTAAATAGCTCTCTTTCAATTAGAAAATTCTGAAAATGGTTCTGAGATAACTTCCTAGTTGTTACCTGACCATATCTTATGAGTATACCCCAGATCATGCTAACATGTTTGAGAATTAGCTACAACCTCTGAGTGCTCAGGGACGGGTGTTAGTGTATGTGCGTATGTACACTGATAGGTAATACAAGAATGATCATTTGAATGGATTTAAAATCTCTCTCAATTCAAAAATATTAAATTAATTTCCTTTTCTAATTTAAAACATGAGAAGACACACAAATTTACCAATACCTATTATCTTCTCCACTTAGAGGCATTTACAGGCCAACATCATTAAAGCTTAAATTCTTTTTGTTTTTCTACCTCATTATTCTTTGTAATGTCATTGATTGCCCTTGTAAAACAAGCATCCTTAACACAGATGCTCCTAGAAAGAAGCATTTGTGGGAGATTGTGAACTCAATGGTGAAGAGGTATAGAGATGCAGAAGGAAGGAATGGTTGACACATTTTCTTATAATTAACAGTATGTGAGCCCTTGCAACATTTAAAAATTTTTTTCTTAACACATTAACTCTTTGTATTGGTACTTGTATTATTTTTATCAGAATTATTGTTTTAAAAAAACTTATTGCACAGAAATTAAGAATTGGAAAGAAACAAGAGGAGGCACAGTATTCCAAACATTGCTTTGGATAACTTTACTGGTACGATGATCACCGACAATATTCCAATTTATTGTTAAACAAGGCATTTAAAAAAAATAAAAAACCTAACACATACCTCTCCCCTCAAAATTCCAAGATGCGTTATATAAAAGATACTTCCATTTTCTCTTCATTCATTCACTCACTAGACATTTAAAAAATATTTACTCTGTTGGTGCTTTTGGATAAAATATAAGTAAATACTGATAAATAGAATAAACCTGCCATCAAGGAACTCATAGTTTGGGGGGGAAAGAAAGAGTCAGACAGGTCCAATACAGTGTGCAGTAAGTACTAATGTCAGCGCGGAGGGCTGGAGGCCACGTTACAGGGAACTTAGATTTTGGCAAAAGTAATAGAGCCAGCGTCAAGAGAAAACTATATCACAAGTAGGGCATCATTTTCCACTTTATTTAAGAGAGATGTTTGATACCAAATATTCATTTTAATGCGCTTAAAACAGTATTATCAAAAATTTTCTTCTATATTTAAAAGGCTAGTACCAAAGTCAGGTAGTCTCATGTAAACAGGAAATCTGGCTAATTCATGGCTCAACGTCATTGAAATTTTGAAGAATTCAAATGTTCTTGGGCACAGGATCTTCTGCTTCTCCATCATCTCCACTCTGTAATAGGAAGATTTGCAAAACTATTGCAACATTTTCAATATTAATTCATGTTCCAATCACTGTGCTAAAAACTTTACATGCATTACCTCATTTTTATCTTGATGGCACTCACCATTTAAAATATTAACTATTATTCTCATTTTAGATGAAGAAACTGAGGCATTGAAGAGTTAAATAACTTGGTGAATTTCACTGTTAGTACCTAGTGAAGCCAGGATAAAAACCCAGTTAGGCTGTATTCTGAGCCTTTGGTCTTAATCTACTGCATAGTATTTCCTTAACCATGGAGTATATCATTTCTCTCCATACTAACATGATACTGGCTAGCTTTTATCCTTTGTCCTGAAAAAACATTTGGCATGAAGTAATAGATCATAAAAGATTAACACTGTCCATTTAATTTTTTATCCTGGCTTAATGAGGTTTAGAAGACAAAGTACCTAGTAAGCCTTATAACACCAGAGAAATCAATAAACGTTATTATAATATTCACAATAATGGAAGACCACAACCATCTTTTTTATTTGAACCTAATATTTATGTCTCACTAATGAGTCTAAAGTATTGTTTAGATTTGTTACTTAGATAAACTCATAAAATAATAAATAATCTTTATATAGTAACACAATGCTATCTACCTGAAATATTTCCTTAAGTTTCTTCCATTTAAGAAATACTATTTGCTTTATAAGTTTGTATTGAAAGGCTTAAGATTGACTACAAAAATTTTAACAATGAATTATTTTGTGAATGAAAATGATATAACTGGCAACTGGCCAGTGTAAAATTTACTATCATTGTTCTGTTTATGTTTATGATTGGTCCCAAATATGGTTAGGCTGCACTGAATCATCCCCACTGCATCAGAGATTCCTGTCTAATACCCAGTGACATATTTGTCAGGCATGGTCATTTTGCTGTATTGAGGAGACAGAGATCAGATTCAAGAAGGCTGAGGCAGCTGGAATCTGTGGGATAAAGTAATGGAGAGGAGGGAAACGTAGATAGAGAGATCCAGAAATCTGAAAAGAAGACCTTTGAGTCTGTTGGTAAATACCAAGACATTCACGCATAGGGTAAAACTCCACGAGGCTGGGAAAGAATGATCAGGAAGCTATATGTTGAACAATTTCCACACAGGATTTGAAGACATTCAAGTTCTTACCAGTCCACTTGGAAAATCCTCACAAACACCAGGGCATTCGGTAGAGATACTGCAAAGATTGTGCCTTAGTAATATGATTAAACTCGTCCTGAAATAAAGATTACTCTGCTCCCAACAAAAGTTAAAAACAAGTCAGAAAAGGATCAAAGTGATCTGCAAATAGATTAGCTTCCTGCCAGAACAAAGCTCAACACTTATTAAAACAAAACAATAAAATACAGCATTCAAAAATATAAAATGCTTGATGTGAAGCCTCTGATAAAAAAATTACTAGACCTATCAAAAATCAGAAAAATACAACCCACAACCAGGAGAAAAATCTGTAACCAGAAAGAGATCCAGAAGTGATAAAATTATGAGATTAGCTGGTAAGGTCTTTAAAGTAGCTATTACAAATATATGCTCACAGACTTAAAAGAAAAGCATGAATACAGTACTAAGAAATTCACTGGCAGAGATTAATTGCAGAGTAGATATTGCAGGAGAAAATATCAGTGACTTGGAAGATATAACAATAGAAACTATAAACTAAAACAGAGGAGGGAAAAGATTGGAAAAAATGATCTGAATTTCAGTGCCTGTGAGACAATATCAAGTGGTTTAAAGTTCATAAATTCCAATCTCAAAATGAGAAATGAAAAGGCAGAGACAGAAAACATTTTGAAGATGTGATGACTAAAGTTTTCCAAATTTAATAAACTACAAAGAGAAATAGCCAAAGATATAATCATATTGAGGCATTTTAACACATATCCCTCAGTGACTGATAAATCATCAAGACAAAATTTAAGACTATGCAGCTGGCCGGCCCCGCGGCTTAGCGGTTAAGTGCGCGCACTTCGCTGCTGGCGGCCCTGGTTCGGATCCCGGGTGCACACCAACGCACTGCTTCTCCGGCCATGCTGAGGCCGCGTCCCACATACAGCAACTAGAAGGTTGTGCAGCTATGACATACAACTATTTACTGGGGCTTTGGGGGAAAAAATAAATAAATAAAAAATTAAGACTATGCAGCTTCTGCCCATTTCTCATGGGACACTTGCTCTAGGGGAAGCCAATCACCCACATAAGAAGTTCAACCATTCTGAGACTGCTGTTTGGAGAAGCCATGTGTAAGCACTTGAAAGCCTCAGATGAGCTCCCAGCAGACAGCCAGCATCAACTCACAGCTGTGTAAGTGAGCCATATTAGATATCAGCCCAATTGAACCTTCAGATGACTGCAACCTCAGCCAATATTTGGATATTATCCTATAAATGAACCCAATGAAGAACTAGCCAGCTGAGCTCTCCCCAGATTTCTGATCCACAAAATCAAGTTATTATTTAGAGCTGCTAAATTTTGAAGTATTTTCTTGTTCAGAAATTGATCCTTGGAACAGTAATAAAACTCATAACTAAAAATTGTCACACACATTTCTATAACATCTACCCTGAGATGGCCTCAGTGGTAAATTCCACTAACGTTTTTAAAAAGAAAAAATGCCAACACTTCCAGAAATCAGAATAAAGGGATCAATTTCTATATTATTCCATGATATTAGCCTAACTTTGCTGTAAAAACTTGGTACAGACAAGACATGAAATTAAAAAAAATTAGAAGTCAATCTCATTTTTGATTATAGCTGCAAAAATTCTGATCAATATATTAACTAACTATATATCCAGTGATAGATAGATGATATAGATAGATGGATAATATGCCACAAGCAAACTGTTTTCTTCCTCCAGGAATGCAGCATTGTTTTGACATTTGAAAATCTATTGATATAACTCAACATGTTAAGAGAATACAGCAGAAAAGAAATTGATTATCACAATAGATTCAGAAAAAACATGTAATAAAATTCAACATCCATTTGTGATGAACTATCTTACCAAACTAATTTTCCTACGGGTCTGTTGAGGGTGTAATTACATATAGCCACTGGGGAAAACTATTTTGACATTGTCTGTCAACTTTGCACATATGCTACCCAATGACTTCGAATTTTTACTGCTACGTTTATACTTAATATACATGAACATAAGCAATAAAATCCAAGTATAAAATTTTCTCAGCTGTACCATTTGAAAGAATCACAAATTGGAAGCAATCCAAATGCCTATCAACATTTGAATGAATGAATAAGTTGCATTTTATTCATACAATGAAATACTACATAGCAGTAAAAATAAATATATACCAGTAAGAATATGTATTAATATGACATGCAAAATGTTGAAGGAATACAAGTCAGACACAAAAGAATATATACCATATGGTACCATTTTTTTAAAGTTCCCAAAGTGACAAACTACTCTATAATTTTAAAATTCACGATAGTGTTTACAGTTGAGAAGGAAGAGGTAGAAATGATCTAGAAGGGGCATGTGGCATGCTTTGGATGTCCTGGTAATGAACCATTTCTTGACCTGTGTTTATGGTTTCTCAGGTATAGTCACTTAGTAACAACTGGTGGTAGGCAAAATAAAGCTCCCCTCACAAAGATGCCCATGTCTAAATTCCTGAATGCTGTGAATACGTTAGTTACATCACAAAGGGGAGTTAAATTTACAGATGGAATTAAGGTTGCTAATCAGCTGACCTTGAGATGGAAAAATTATCCTGGATTATGTGGGTAAGGTGGGTTGGGAGATGTAATCACACAGTGGAAAAGGGAGGCAGAAGAGTGAGAACCAGAGAGGAGACAGTATAAGAGGGACTTGGCCCCACATTGCTGGCTTTGAAGATGGAGAAATGAAGTCATGAACCAAGGAATGTGGGTATTTTTATAAGCATTCTTCCCTAGAACTCCAGAAGAAACAGAACCCTGCTAACACTTTGATTTTAGCACAGTAAAATCCATTTCTGACTTCTGACCTCCAGAATTGTAAAATAATAAATTTGTGTTGTTTTAAACTGCTAACTTTGTTGTAATTTGTTTCAGCAGCCATAGGGAAACTAATATACATTATCAAGCTATACATTATTTGTCACCTTTTGTAGTTATTTGACATTTTTAATAAAAATTTTATATATGTGTGTGCATATACATAATATAATTTATATTATCTGAGAAAATTCAATTTCAAATAGCACTGAAGTTTCTAGAAATCAATGTTCAAAAATAAAAGGGAATTAATATTTTTTTAATACTCTGGATGGTAAAGATTTTCAGTTATTAGTAAGAAAACAATTTGCCTGGTGAATTGCCAAATCCCATATGATATGCCTTAATAACGGCCCCCGAAGGCGTCTATGTCTTAATCCCCAGAACCTGTGGCTATTTAACCTCATATGGTGAAAGAGACTTTGCAGATATGACTAATTTAGAGATCTTGAGATGGGGAGATCATCCTGGATTATCCAGGTGGGCCCAATGAAATAACAAGGATCTTTATAAGAATGTCAGGAGAGTCAGAGTGGAGAAGAGGATATGTGACAACAGAAACACAGGTCAGAGTGATGTGTGACCATGATCCATGGACTGCAGGCAGTTTCTAGAAGCTAGAAAAGGCATGGAAACAGGTTCTCCCCGGAGCCACCAGAAGGAAGATAGCTGTGCTAATACATTTTACTTAAGAACTCCAAAGTTGTAAGATGATAAATTTGTGTTGTTTTAAGCCACTAAATGTGTGGAAATTTGTTACAGCAGCAGAAGAAACTGAATACGCCCGTCCCTAGATTTAGGAAAAATACCCAGAACCAAATTGATTGTTTTCTTGAAAGTGTCCACTAATTGAGTTTAAGTCTAGAGATTATAGATTCTGTCAACTCTCTTCACGTAGCTTGAATTTTTAGGCAGTTGGCTACTAGATTTCACCCACCTACCCTCCTGACCTCAGAAACTACTAAGTTTCTGATCGAGTCTTTGGACAATTCAAAGTAATGAGCTTTTAAAACACAAATGTTGTTTTGTATGACAATTCTATGGTCTGGGTATAAAATCAGTAGGTATAAAGGTATCGGCCTTTAAACAATTTTTTAAAACTCTTTAGAACATATTTTGAAAAATTTAGTAGCGAACTTCATGAAGCACTTGATGTCAATCTAATACACCATATGAGACCTTGAATGAAGTGTTTTCAGGAAGAAGCAGTTGATGAAAGAATTCTTGCTCTTGAACATCTTTTCATGTGTCTGCCAGCCATCTATAGATCTTTGGAAAAATGTCTGTTCATATTCTCTGCCCATTTTTTGATTGGGTTTTCATTTTTTTGTTGTTGAGTTGTATGACTTCTTTACACATTTTGGAGATTAACTCCTTGTTGGATATATGATTTGCAAATATTTTCTCCCAGTTGGTGGGTTGTCTTTTCGTTTTGTTCATGATTTCCTTTGCCTTGCAGAAGCTTTTTAATCTGATGTAGTCTCATTAGTTAATTTTTTCTTTTGTTTCCCTTGCCCAAGTAGACATGATATTTGAAAACACACTGCTAAGACCGATGTCAAAGAGTGTACTGCCTATACTTTCTTCTAAGAGTTTTATGGTTTCAGGTCTTACATTCAAATCTTTAATCCATTTTGAGTTAATTTTTGTGTATGGTGTAAGATAGTGGTCTACTTTCATTTTTCTGCACATGGCTGTCCAGTTTTCCCAACACCGTTTATAGAAGAGACTTTCCTTTCTCTGTTATATATTCTTGGCTCCTTTGTCAAAGACTAGCTGTCCATAGATGTATGGTTTTATTTTTGGGCTCTCAATTCTGTTCCACTGATCTGTGTCTCTGGTTTTCTGCCAGTACCATGCTGTTTTGATTACTATAGCTTTGTAGTATAATTTGAATTCAGGGAGTGTGATGCTTCCAACTTTGTTCTTTTTTCTAAGGATTGTTTTGGTTATTCAGAATCTTTTGTTGTTCCATAAAAATATTAGGATTATTTGTTCTATTTCCGTGAAGAATGTCTTTGGGATTCTGATTGGGATTGCATTGAATCTTTAGATTGCTTTAGGTAATATGCACGTTTTAACTATGTTTATTTCACAACCCAAAACTACAATGAAATATCTCCTCACACCCATCAGAATGGCTATAATTAACAAGACAAGAAATAACAAGTGTTGGAGAGGATATGGAGAAAAGGGAACCCTCATACACTGCTAGTGGGAATGCAAACTGGTACAGCCACTATGGAAAACAGTATGGAGATTTCTCAAAAGACTAAAAATAGGAATACCATATGATCCAGCTGTTCCACTACTGGGTATTTACCCAAATAATATGAAATCAACAATTCAAAAAGATTTATGTACCCCTATGTTCATCACAGCACTATTCGCAATAGCCAAAGACATGGAAGCAACCCAAGTGCCCAATAACGGATGGATGGATAAAGAAGATGTGATATATATACATACAATGGAATTCTACTCAGCCATAAAAAAAGACAAAATTGTTACATTTGCGATGATATGGATGGACCTTGAGGGTATTATGCTAAGCTAAATAAGTCAGATAGAGAAAGATAAATACTGTATGATTTTACTCATATCTGGAAGATAACAAACACTTGGATAAAGAGAAAATATTAGTGCTTACCAGAGGGGAAGGGGGTGGCAGGAGGGCAAAACGGGTAAAGGGGTACATGTGTATGGTGATGGATAAAAACTAGACTATTAGTGGTGAACTCAATGCAATCTATACAAAAACTGAAATATAATAATGTACACCTGAAATTTACACAATGTTAAAAGCCAATATGACCTCAATAAAATAGATTTTAAAAAAGAACTCTTGCTCTACCTAAGGCATGAGGGAGATTTCTCTTTGAGACTGAGTAGAATAATAAATTTGAGAGAATTTTTACAATTTAATTTAGTAAAGACTAAGTAAATATTTAAATTAAATAAAGATTTAAATTAAGTAAAGAAAGAGTAAAATATTTCTGTGGCCTTGAATGTTTTTGTGCTTGAATGCCTTTGGACTTTTAACTGCAGGAGAACTAACTTTTTAGTCTTAATTTTTTTCTGAGATTTTGATAATATAAAAGCGTTGATATTCAAATTTTGACATTTCTATGAATTATTGATGTTAAGCTATTATAGCTCTTAAGCATTTATCATTGCAGTCATCTGTTGAACTGCTTACTGATGTACTAGCTGCACAACATGGCACAAGAAAATATGAAATGAGAAATAGAATAAAGAATTCATTTTCAGCCCTGAATGCAAAGTGTCCTTGGAATTTATTTAAGTAATGTATTAATTCAGCCCATTTCAAAGCTTTTTTGTTTCTCAAATCCATTCTACCTATCTGTAGTTCTTGGAGGATAGTCAAAGGAACATTGAAAACAGTTGAGGAAAGACTTGAAGATTGGAACACATCTGCCCCAAAAGACTACTCACTTTTTTCCAGAGGAGTTATGTACACCCAGATGGACAATGAGCTATATGGTAAAGCCCAATGTAATAAAATGAAAAGAGCTCAGGTCTGTATTAATGTAAAATATTTCTTCCCTTCTCCTGATTTCTGTTTCTGTATAGATGAAATCCCATTAGATACACTTCTGGCCTGTCTATAGCTCCTTTCTTATTCCTCAGATGAAGGGACTTACTGAATCGATGTGTTTGGGAACAAGTACTAGACATATGTAAACCTGTTCTTCTTCCTCTTGGGAGTGAGCTTCCTTCCGAGACCAGATATTTAATATTGCTCCTTCCAGGAGGCAGTCTCTTGAACTGCACTGTCTAGTGGGTATTAGCAAGCCCATGTAACTAAATGAGGAAAATCCACATTCTATCTTGGCCTCTATTATTAATGAAAGAGGTATGTTAACTTCCCATCAACGACTCTTTGAATCTTTCTACAACTTGTTCAGAAAGCAGGTGGGGAAAATCGTACTATTTTTACAACCCCCTCTACTCCCCACATTCCCCGCACTGTGTATTGATAAGGCAAAGGAGACACAGGAACTCTCGTGGACTGCTAACGTAATATAAACGTATACAGCCGTTCTGGGAAACAATGGGAAAGCATTTAGTACACTTATATTTTATTACCTAGAAATTCAAATGATGAGAATAGTCTAGAGAAACTTTCATAGGTCATAGCAGCTTTCTTAACTTTCATTAAGATTTTTATCACAGCATTTTTTGTATTAGTGAGTTGCTGGGGATGATTTTGTGTCTATTTCAAGTGAAAAGTGCCGTGTTAGCTGGTGCAATGCTTTTCAGAAGCCAGAAGTAATGAGTTAGAGATTATATAGCGACTTGGATATACCTCAAAACGATGTTAAATGAGAATAGTAAGAAATATAACATTTGTATTACCATTTCTTTTATTTACATTAAAATCACATACATAAAAGTAAAATATGTACTTTTTAAGGATATAACTATACAGAGGTGTAATTTAAACACATTAAAGTAGGTTATATGAGATGAGATGTTGGAAAAGTATTAGTTTACAGCATACATCCATGGGCCTCACACTAGAGATTCATATTCAATTTTATTGAGACTGGAATCTAGAATATGCATTTTTATCAAAGACATTCAATAGTATCATGAACTCTAAGACTGAGAATTATGGGTAAATAGATTGTACGATTAGGAAGCTGCTCTTTGCAAATTACTCAAGATTTTCAAGCTACAGTTTCACATGCCTTTCATTATTATTCACTCTTCAAACATGTCTTCTTTCAAGTGAAATTTTAACCATTCCTCAAAAGAAAGCTCAAAGACTGTCTTCTCCATGAAACTTTCATAAGTTCCCTGAATTTGAAAGTGGTATCTCTCACCTTTCAATTCTAACTGAAATTTTAGAAAATTCTCTTATGAGAATTCATTTAACATTTTAAATGAATTTCATTTGGTGATGTGCTTTTCTCATTTTCTTGATCAGAAGCTGATCAAAAGAAAGAAAGGTGCCTCCGATATCCACCTTCCACAACACCTCAAACATGTTAGTTGTTCAACAAATGTTTATTGAACAGAATAATGAATTCACTAATACCTATATGTGGCACCTAAATATATTGCTTTGGTATTTTAATCCTCTATAGAAAACTAGTGGTGGGTAGAAAATAACTTGTTTTATTTAGTATTTTGTTTGTTTGTTTTGCTAATACTACGTTATCTGAAAATGTTAATTTAAAATATGCATATTTTGAAATAAAATCACTGATTTTCAACTAAGTATTAATCTAAATACCTTTTTACATGAAACATTTATATTTCTTAAAAACATTTTGCCTTTTACTAAGGTTTTTTTTTTTTAATTTCAGGAAGAATAAATACATTTATTCATAAAGGCAGTAGTCAAGATATTAAGATAAATGTAGATAATGAGAGAACTAATGGGGATTACTTCAAATAGAGCACACAATTAAGAATAATTAGGGTAAAATAACATTCAGAAAGTGTAAATTGGATTGCTTATAATGAGAAGCAATTTTCAAAATATTTAACACTTGGAAAGACACAGGTACAGACAAATCAGAACCGAGTCAGTCTGTAGCACTGAATCAAGAGCTCAGAGGCTTTTTTTTTTTTTTGTGAGGAAAATTGGCCCTGAGCTAACATCTGCTGCTAATCTTCCTCTTTTTGCTGAGGAAGATTAGCCCTGAGCTAATGCCACCTTCCTCTATTTTGTATATGGGATGCTGCCACAACACGGCTTGATGTACAATGCATAGGTCTGCACCCCAGATCCAAACCTGAGAACCCCAGGCCGCCGAAGCAAAGCGTGCGAACTTAACCACTATGCCACCGGGCTGGCCCCCAAGATCTCAGAGACTTTTATTATGCTAGGCATTGCTATTTTAATTTATTTGAGCAAATCCAGATTTGACCTAAATTTGACCCACGAGAGGGAGCGGAAATCAGTCCAGCAGCTATCTACCAACTGGTATAAACAAATTTCATTATTTGAATAATTTGTATAGCTGTACCAGTGCATATGGGCTGAATAGCAAAATTGGTTATGATTTATTACAGTAAAATCCTGACACGATGGAGTACAAAATATTACATTGTATATATTTTGGAATCACATAGTTCCAAGGTTGATGAAATATTTTTGGTGAACCTATACAATTAGCCAGCTAGGTGATCTGGGATCCACAGGCACTTCTCCAAATCTGCTCAATCCCAGCTGCAGTTTGGTACTATCTTATGGCTGTTGACTGCTTCGGCTTATATATTGATGAGGAAGATTCTATATTCAATATCAGACTGGGACTTCCAGGAAAGTGGCAGCTATTGCAAGAATCATCCTGTTACTGGCCATCATTTCTTCTGCTCAGAGTATAAAAGGAAGAACAGCTCAAAGTATATTGGGGACATAGATACTCATCATCTACCTTCCAAATTCCCAAGATGAATTTGCTTCTCTATTCCCCAACATCTTCCCCACATCCCTTCTCTCCTCTGAGAATATGTAAACTTCAGCCACCACTTTGGATAATGGAGTTTGGGCGAGGAATGGCAGCCAATCAATAATAGCTTTTTGTCCAAGTTCATATTACTGTGGGAATACAGACTAGACAGTAAGCTGAGCCCTCTTATTTAAATGATACCCTTATTAAAAACCTATCCTGACATCATGGGATAAAATAAAGAGCATAGATAGAAAGAGACTGGTATCTGCTCCCATCTCTTTTACTTGCTTAGCATTGTGAATTTGAGAATGAGGTTTAAAATCTCCATACTTGAACTTCCCCATATACAAAATAAAGAATTTGAATAAAGAAATCTCCAAAGCTTTTTTAATCACTAAAATCTTATTATCTATACTATTGTTATTATAATATTAAAAATGCCCTTTCCTCTTTTACCTTAGTTGCATGAGACTGCTAAATGTATTTTCAGTGAAGTCAAGTAAAGAAATTTATTTTTAAGTTTTCTCTCGTTAGATAATCTTAAAATCTACACTACTGCCATTTCACATGATTTGCAATGATTTTCTTTATTATTCTTTTTTAATTGTTTTCAGTAAAATCACTGTAGGCCACTCTGCCAAATTTCAAATACCCAGGAAAAGAAAATTCAACAGTGATAAAAGTTACATCTAAGATATTACTTTTTTGATTAATCCAGGACCTTTCAACTATATTTTTTCTCTAGATATTAAACTCACCAAATTTTAGTTTGCCATATCGCTGCCCAGAAAAAGTGGTATTTCCTCAGCTCTCTAATAGCTAAATATGGCCAGTGAAATAGAAGCCCAAATCAAGCAGGCAACTTCTAAGTGGTAATCCTGATGTTAAGGAAATATCTCCTGTTCCTCTCTGTGACCATCTCTGCTGGATGAAATGCAGGCACACATTGGAGCGACCTGAAATCACAGGGCTGAGAGTGATACTCTAGGATAGTTGAACAACAAGACAAAAGAAGACTAGATCTGTAATGAATTTATAGAATTTCCATATCATTCTTGGGCTTAATATGTGAGAGATAATAAAACTTGGCATTTTAACGTCAATTATCTTTTAAGTAGCTTTTATTTACTGGGCACTGTACTGAGTTATTAGTGTGGTATACCTGGAACAAGTTACAAGTTGTGTGTGACAAATGCTGTGATGAAAGTAAACAGGCTGATATGGTCACAGTAAATGGTGCCAAAGGTGGTATTTAGGATAGGGGTGGCAGCAATCTCAGTGGGGATTGTTTTATCTCGAGTATTTAGGAAATGTCAGCTTTCCCTGGTGCAAATCTGAGAAAGAAGGTCTCTCATACTTTTTTTTTTTTTTTTTTTTTTTTTGGTTTTTAAAATTCCCCCCTTTAATATTATTAAATATTTCTAAGAGAACCTTAAACAATTTCGTTTGAAATTTAACACACATTATTTTAGTTGAAATAAGATACTTAATATATGATTGTGATGTGTCACATTTAGAGAAAAATAATTTAAAAACCAATGACTTTTCTAATGCATTTTGGTATTTAGGAACTGGGCAAAATTATGGAACCAAAAAAGAATTGAAACAATAAAACACAGATTTATCCTCCTAATCCTTTTTAAAACCTTTTCCTTTCTTCCTCTATATTTAATTTATGCTTTTGTTCCTTAGGTTAGAAGGCTTTGGGCAGGATTCCATGCTTTTCGTGGAGTGGTGGCTGTACCGCAACTTCAGTTCTGCACTACGCAGGAAGGCCTTCTCCTGTCTCCCTCCCTGCCCTCAATCTCTCTCATGAACACCCCAGGAAACCCAATGGAAGAGTCTGCAAATGAGTGAGAATTTTCCTTATGTCAGTGGCTCCCTGAGGTTCTATACTCTCCTGTCAGCCCACATTCAGCCTTTAGCAATTCATTAAAAATTTTAGCTGAGTCCCCACCCACTTGCACAGTGGTCCTGTCTTCCTCCCATGCTCACCACATGGAAGTCAGTAGTCACACCTTGACTCTCCTTGGAGGAGTCTGACTTCCTTTAAATTCTAGCTACTGGCTTATCCTACAATTTCAGCTCTCTGATGGGTTGTAGAAAAATGTTAATTTTGTAGATTATCTGACTTTATATTATCATTAGGTTGAGAGCGTTGGACTTTCAGCTTTCAACACCCTAGGTGGCAGTTGAAAGTTAAATCACTGTTAACGTATTTTGATTGCATGCTTCCAACTTATTCTTAACTAGTATGTAGTGTCCTAGATACAGTCACAAATTTTGTTTCTTTTTCCAGCTCAAAAAATTTTTCCAAGGTTTATTTCTTTCTTATGTTTTCACAAAAAAGAAAATTTGTTTTAATCATTAATTTTACTTTACGTTAAAAGCCAACCGGTCACTGTCCCCATTTACCAATTTTAACCATTTGTTTAACATATATTTATTGGTTAGTAATGAGCTTAGTATTTTGTGCATTCATGTAACAAGTCCAGAATGTTAACACGTGCATCTAATTACACACTTCACCTTCATGTACATCCATTCTATACGAATCGAGTTGTTTTATTTTTCCAGTTTCTGAATAACAGCTGAGTACTCAGTATAATGAAGCCTTATTTTAAAAATCGAGACCACTTGGCTGGGGTCCTGCCTTCAAGTGTAGCCAGTATTAGTTTATTTTCCCTCGGAGTGAGACATAGTTCCCATGGTATCTATCTGAGAGTATAATTAGTATTTTACCTAAGACCATGGATGAATCATCTCTCTTAATTCAAGCATTGCTTCATAATATAGACCACTTTTGACACATCTAACCCAAGGTATATGATTCCTCTGCTGTCAGTCTTGGCTAAGAGAATGTCTTCATAACTGCATATCTTTTAATATTGAAATTTGTTTTGCCACCTATCACAGAAGCCCAGCTAAAACCTCCATTTGGTGGAGTATTGGTCCTAGTATTACTTCCTAGGGTCATTTCAAAATACTGTTGGAGCATACCTATGACACTTGTATTTTAGGTGCAGATTTTATGATGTTGTGAATAAGAGCTGTACATCAGAGCTCCCTGAAATCAGGACTGGGCATTATACTTCTATGCATCTTCACCCCCCGATGTAGAACTTGACAACTTAAAAATCAAAAATATTATTTGCTGAATGAAAGATTCTATGCCCTACTAAGCATATTATTTTATTATAATGTTAAACTAAAAATAATAATTTTGTCGATCTAAAGATCCTTTATTCCTATATTTACGATCTCAAATTTTATCCTAGTCTTAGGTGGAGGGGGGGAATGCTCTTTTTATTTCTAAAATTTAGGACTCTGGTTGAGCCTTACATTCTATTACTTCCTATATCCAAGGAACGTTTACATCAATGATATGTCCTTCAAAATTTAGTAGTTTTTCTTTTTGCAAGATAACATGTTTAAAACTTGAAATTCAAAAATATAAGTAAAAATAAAAATACACTAACTTTTAATGACAAGCTACTAATATTATGAAGTACACCAATTATTCTCTCACATCTTGAGTTACACTTCTTAAATTAATGATTTCATGTGCTGATAAATTAATTTTATACTCAACTTCTACTTTTTCCTTAACCACCTAAATTTTGCTTTTCTTTCTACTATTTACTTTCTCAAAAAACATACCACTGATATTCCTGTTAACATTATTTTCTTGATTCAACAAGAATGTTTTAAGTGGCTAATATATACCAGGTGCTGGGAAAGGTTCAGGTACACAATGATGAGGAAAATAAATATTATTTCCCTTATGGTACTTACAGACTAGCAGTGGAAGGAACAAGCAGACATTACTTAGAAGAAGCATTTATTCTCTACCTTTTCTGTTTCCATATGGATGAAATCTGTTTTCCATGCATAATGTGATAGTGAGTTCAGGATTAGAGCTGAGCATGTTTGACTCAGTTCTTTTCTCTCTTCTTTTTGGGATTTTATTATCTACAAGCTCAGAATTTCTGCTTCTATATATAGTCAGTTCTGCAAGCGTCAGCCCTCATGAAAGAGGCCCATAGTAGTCTGGTGTGCCCTATGATTCTACAGGTGATTCTATCTAATTTAGGAGCAAAATGTTAGCACGTCTTCTTGTACACAGACCTAAGTCACCTTCTCCGTCCAGCTTTTATCAGTAATAATGCTAACATTTTTATTTATGCCTCTGTGTCCCCTGTAACTGTCTCTCAATTGGTTCGAGACTAGGGAGAGGAAGACTTGCATATACTGTTTCAATACTTCAAATGAAAAACTTCTATTGCATCAACTCTGAACATTAAGAAATGTTCAAGATATAGAACTTGTAGAAAAAATGCTTAAAAAATGCCTCTTTGGGTAACATTAGTCATTAGGTTTTTGAAAGCAGGTGAGCCACGTATGGCCTTACTAATAGGAGCCTACATAGGACTTGAAGAAGAAGACAGCTGCAGTTTGACTTTGAAACACACACAGAGGTGACAAGTATTACATATATCTCTAATAAAGGCTCACCTTGAACCAAGCAAAACTTCAGTAACAGTATTTTTTTTCTTTTACTCTGTTTTTCAGTCAGTACTACAAACAAGACCAGAACTTTTAAATTTTTAAAGGCAGCTCTCTTCTCTGTATGATTCAGAGTTATCTTTACTAGGTATAGTAAGTGCCTAGTTTTAAATTGCTAAAGCGGAGTGTGGGGTATGCAATGTAAGAGTAGCTCCTTTAGATTCTGTTTTCCTTTTTAATGTTTCGAATTGCAATGCCCACTCTGCTCAACCAGCAGCAATTTTATTTTCAAATTGACAATCAAACTTACAAAGTACAATAAGTTCCACCAGTGTCGAATTACTTACCATCTATATAAGAAATAGGACAGGCAACACACAATATGCATGGTGAAAATCGTGAGTGCAGCTTCTGAATATTCCCAAGTCACTCCACACTTGAAAGGCATGTGTTACAGAAAGCAAGATGATTGGGCACGGACCAATATAATTTCTCGGGTCTCTTTGGCTTTTATACTTTGCTAGTCATGTAGCCACATCAAGGGTATCTCCCAAACTCCAGTGCAGCTACACCTCACAATTACGAGTTATTCATAAAACACAGGTTATCAGTAAGCAATATTGACAAGAAATATACATCCTTGTCTGAATACACAGTATTTATCTTGGGTGCAGTATATTTCTATAACTTCCTTGAATTCGTGTTACAAGGAGGATTTGAAGTAGAGTTTATTAATACATAATGTTTGAACATGACCTAAGATTTCAGAGCTTAAAATTGTGGTATACTGGCAAATGAATTGTAGCTATTTATTAGTAATCAAATTAGAAAGTTTGGACATCTATTATAAAAAGAATATGCCATCAAGGAGAAATAGATAAAAAAAATAACCAGAACAAAAAACTCAATAAATTATCTTAAGTCCAAAGTGGGGGGAATTCAATCAAATGCTTATGACTGGAACACTGTATCTGTGGGAAATAAGGCTTTTTTTTTTTTTTAGGCCAAAAAGAAGAATTGGAGTGGTTTGAAAACATGCTTTAGTCTTACTATCAGATGAGGAGCATCGGTGAATGAAAACAAAATAAAGGAAGACAGTTTAGTTGAATTCGATAAAGAAAGAGATTTTCCCAGGGGGAAGGCTGAGATCTTAGAAGAAAGAATAAATGTATATAAGGGTGAAACAATCTTAAAAGCCAAGATAAAGTAGATATAAAGTATAAAGAAATGTATCAAGTCTAATTGTTCTTAAAATAGGCCTTAGAAAATGAGGAGATACTTTAGTTATTATTAGATCACAGTGATGACTAACAGAAGTCTGACAGGGCAGACAAAGACAAAGAAAGAAGACTGGAAGGTCCCTCAGAGGAAGCCAATATTCTGGAAACTTTCGAGATGTGACCTTTTAAAGCTGTAGTCAGACTCCATTCTAAGAGCAATTGAGGAGCCACTCCATAAAGATTAAAAGAGCTATTCTAAGATGTTAATGACACTGGATAGATTTGGGATACAAATACTAGGAAGACTAATATAAAATAGCCCAAAAAGTTTCTGAGTGAGTTTGAAGGTGACATTTTTATCACAGATGGGAGACTATGTTCTTTGAGAGAATATATCTTAAAATTTATGTAATTGAGGCTCTAATTAAAGATAAAGGAAACAAGAGATAAAGAGAAACCATGCAAAGACAATCAACTAGAGAAGAAAATTGGATAGATGCTCATTTAACGGAAAAATGTAATCCAGATGGGATTATCCAACTCAGAATAGAGAAGATGTGCAATATATTTTATAAAACTTTAGAGACGTACAGCATCTATCCATTTGCTAGCTCTCATTATGGGAAAACCAACAAGAAAACTCAAGAGAATTATGTTAAGAAGGCAAATGTTTGGGTCAGAAAGCAAATAAAAATTAAAAGGAAAACAGAAGGTAGTCAATTCTAGCAAGCACATTAATTGACATATTGCAGATGGAAAGTGAATTTAGCTTAAAGAAGGTAGTTAAGCTGTTAAAAACTTAACAGAGACTGTTTTTTAAAAAAGAACAGTACAAGTAAATGAACATTAGAGTCACATCCCTGTACTGATTTGAAAGAATGATAGATAGAAGTTTTACTACAGACCAGAAATTCAAAATCTGAGGAAAGATGATGCTGTCATGAGCATTTGGTAGAGCAACTGGTCCTAAATAGAATTGAGGTAGTATAGGCTTCAGAAACAGTAACTGTAACCTCAGTTTCCATGAAACAAAGGTGGTGCCTCAGGTTCAGGGAAGATTCATCCTAGAGACAGGTTTCACCTGTTTAAGTAATTCCATAGCAAAAAGCAAAATTCCAAAGCAGCAGCTACTGTGGTATAAAATTTTAAATATTCAGTCAAAAACAAGAGATATGACGCTAAATAAGGATCCATGCTTGAAACACTGCCAGAATGCCAAAAACATAGGGTTCAAAGGGAAATGAAAATTAGGAAATTTTACTTACGATAAATGGAAAGTAGGGCACTTAAATAAGATCTGGTGACAGGCTAGCCACTGCCTATTTTTTTGTTAGGAGAGAAAACCTCTATTTAGGTAACAGTCACTCTCTGAGACAAGAGGCAGTACTTCTAGATAGCCCTTCTCCCCATTAGGGGAAACCATGACAACATTAGACAACATCTTTTGGGGGCATTTTTACCAATTTTATTTAAGGTCAAAGATAGTAAAAATGGGCAACTAGCATTGACCTAACTGGTGAGACAAAACAAGTATGATTTCTCCATCCAACATCCTTCTCTCAGAAATCTTTGAGTTTCTGCTATATTCTTTGGCAACAACAGATGTTACCCAACCAGGTTCCTTTTGCCGGCTGCACAATTATGCCAATCGCCAAGAGGAGAAAAGATTTAATCACAAGGCAACCAAGCAAGGAGGCGGAAGAATCAATCTCAAATCTGCCTTCTCAAAAAATGGGGATTAGAGATATTTATGGGATGGGGCAGGGTGGTCTGAAGCGGGAATAGATGACGGGAGGTAAGGAGAAGTGAGGTCATTGATGAGCTGTGCAAATGCAGTCAAGCTTCATGCCTCTTCGTAGGACGCATGTTCACGAAATGGCAGCATTATCACTGTCTGAGGTGGAGTTTTCATCTTGACGTCAAAGGGTCAGTTACGGGTCACTGCAGAGGCCCGGTTGATGGGTTGCTGGTCTCAACTATCCTGAACTTGACGAAGAGTCACTCGCAGTTCCTGAAAAACCTAAGCACCCCACTAGTTACCATAGTGACCCAAGCTCAGTGATATTATCTGTACGATGGGCTTTAGTGATGCATTATCTAGCTATGTTTGCAAACAGACAACTAACTTAGTATAGTTAAAGCAAATTGGTCCCCAGTTTCATAAGTACTGACTTCTGGTAACCATACTTTTTACTAGGGGAAAGTTTTAGGTACTGGGGATTGGCTTTTTATTAATTTGTTAAATATAGGCCTAGTGGTATGGACAGCTGATGAGTTTCATGAACTATTTTGAATCTTTAAAAAGTAAAGCACATCGGACTTTGTAGGCGTAGATTCAATGCTCTAGAAGACAGCACAGCTGTTAGACATACTCTTATTTTTCCCAAGCATTGAGATCCCCTGTTGCTGAGAAGGAACAGCAAGATATTGGGAAGGACATGAAACGGTTCTTATCTAATGCAAACAGGAGAATTTTATTTGGGACTTAAATTTATTTGGATTCTTTTTGAATTTTAATGTTCCCAGGAAATTAATAATGAGTAAAATTTATAATGAATTTGGGACTATCTCTATTTAATTTTATTGGGGTATCTTAATGTTGCTATTTAATCTCGTAAAACCTCTACTAAGTCATTTTGTACAATGTGGCAGGATAAAATTTAAGATTGAATATAGAATAACAAATGGATTTTCAGACTAGTGTACAAAGGGGCACTGAAGTTGATTTAATTAGTGTTTAATATTCTGATCCAATTCATAGTCAGTATTGATGGAAAAACATGGGCATACGTGAGAGATATTTGGGAGATAAAATCAACAGAACTTAGAATTGGATTGGATGTGGGCCATAAGAAAGAAGAGGGATCAAGAATGACTCATAGTTTTATGGTTTGCAGAAGTGGATGGATGTGAGTACCCTGGAAGAGAACTTGATTTTGGACCAAAGTCTTGAACTGAGTTCTGTTTATGCAAAGTTTAACTGAGATTTCCAAGTTAAAGTGTTCAATAGAAAGTTGGATATCATGTTGGAGCTCAGGGATGAGTCCTGGGGTATTAATCAATTAATATTAAACTAAAAGTTTTGGGTACATAAATAGGCATGCACTTATAGGAAAGGAGTATGATTAAGATGTAAAAGGGACTTAGGACCAAGAAAGATAAACATTTGAAACTGAGAAGCGTTAGCAAAGTTTCCAGGGATGTAAGGAAAAAAAATAATGAAATCAATGGAAGAGAAGGATTGAAAAAGAGAGAGTTAAGTACTCTGAGATCAAATACAATGGGGACTATTAAATTCTCTTTTGATGTAGAGATATGGAAGTCATTGGTCACCTTAGCAAGAATCATTCAAAAGTAATGATAGCAAACTTAGATTGAATTAATGAGTTTGGGGTAGTTGAAGTAATCAAGATTGATGATTTTTGTACCTTTTTAAAAAATTTAAGGAGAGTAAAAATTTAGGGAAAACTTTCTCACCTTTTTTATTAATTTGTTAAATGTTATTAGGTGAAGTAAAAAGAGAAAAGATGAGTCAGAGGAGTCCCCTTAACCCTGTAAATAATTGGAAAACGCTCATGTGCAAATAGTGATGAGAAGGCTACAAAAAAGAAGAAAGTGTTCACAATATAGGATAGAGAAGACATAAGGAATACTGTAAAGTTGCCAAGAATAGAGAAAATTGAATAAATTAATTTTAGCAAGTGTTCATAGTTTAATAATCTGATTTCTTAAATAACATATCCATTTTAACTATAGCTTTCTTTAGAAAAAATACTAAAATAGCACTCTAATAGTTATTTCAGGTTTTGGTTGTTAACCAATGAGAGAAATAATGGAGGTGAAAGACAACATTTCACTCAAACCATACCCTGTGAATTGTGTTCCGTTCCAGCAACCTCCTCCCTTCCAGGATGGCTTTTATTATCCTCCCCTGGTTCGTGCTGCATTTTCTTCCCAATACTTCTGATTTACTTTTCCGGAAATTGATTTACACGATAGCTGTAAGCCTGAACTTGTTGCACCACAAAGCATGAGTATGACATGGATTGACTTCAAATGTAACCATATTTTAAAATATGCCCAGGAAGGAAAGATGGAACTGAAAAGAGTTGGCAACTCAGGCCATTCTGTTATTTTCAATTTAATTATATTCGCAGAGTAAAATACATCTTCACCATATGCTGTTAACATAGTAAATATCGAAGGAATTACATAATAATCACTATTAAATTTGTGGCAGTTGTCAAAAACTCTCTATAATTTGTTAAATTGATAAGAAATTTAATTCATTTAATTTCTTTACTCACATATTCATGCTAAATGTTTAGCATAATTTCTGAAATCACTCGTTTTCAGAATAGATCATTTGAAAGGACAGAATTAAGAGGATAATACTCAATTTGTTTTATGACCACACTTTCATTTTAAGTAGGTCATTTGTATAGAGACTTGTGCTGTAGAAAGCATTTTCAAACAAACAAAGCCATTAACCTGACAATATCCTTGTATGTTGGTTGGATATTTTTACCTTTTTTAAAAAGATGAGCACACTGAGAACCAGTGAATTTAAGGAACTTGGCAAGCCCTTCTTGTTAATGAATGGTGAAGACAATATTGAGAAGCAAGTCTTGTAGGTTCACAAAGTAGATTTATGGTTAGTGAAAAATATGATGTGTCTACCTTCTTTTATAATTTTAAAATTATCATTGATAATTGATCATGTAGGCATGCTGATTTTTAAAAATGATGATCAAAACTCACTAAGGATATCCTTTGGGGGAAGATTTGGAATGTAAGTTTAGGCATTCACCCTGTTAGTAACTATTTATTCACATTCTAGGGACATTGCTCTTTCAAAAATTTAAAAGATGTAAAAGATAACACCTCAAACACACATATTAAACTCCTTCAATACCATTCCATTTTATTTAGAGTAAGTCTAAACCCCTTAATTTGACCTATAAACTCTATTTCAGACCTCTGCCTACCTGTATTAATTAGAGTTAGTTTTGGCACTTAAAACAGAAATCCAAAAATAGCAGAGCATTTAATAAATGAGAAAATACTTCTCACTTAGGATCCCGAGATAGATAGTGCATTGTTGACATGACAGAGGAATAAATTTATTAGCAACTCCTGCCCCTTCCATCCTACCTGTCTGCCATTTCTTGTACATGACCCTCAGCTTGATGGCCCAAGATGGCTATTAGATTTTCTTATTTTTAAGACAGCAGAATAGAATAATATGCTGAGAAAAATCTTGGAATTCTGTCACTAGAGGAGAATGAGAGAATATTTGAAGGCAACTAGCAGCCTATGTTCTATCACTTCTCTTAACCCCCCACATCATTCTACTTATTGATCACTGCTTTCCACTCATTCTGTCTTTCTTTCAGTTCCTTGAACACATTCCAACATTTTTTGCCTTGGCTTTTCCAGTACATCCTAAAAACACATCCCACAGTTATACACATCATTTTTGATATTTTTGATATCATTTTGGGTATATTTATATCATTTTTGATATTTGACCACTAATGTAACATATCACCTTACCACCCAGTCATTCACTTTTATGGGCACCCTGTTCTTGTTCTTTAAAGCATTTATCAATTTTTTATTATAGACTTAAACAGTAGATAGATATAAGTATAAATATAGATATAGCTATATTTCTCTATAGAGGTAGACAGACATTGATATAGGTATAGGTGTGTTCATATAAACATAGACTATAGGAACTAAAGTAAATTTTAAATTTTGAAATGATCTGACCCATTATTTTCTCTGTCTCTGTCTCTGTCTCTGTTTTTGTTTTGTTTTGTTTTGTTTTTGCTAAAGTAGTTTGAGTAAAGACATCTAACTGTGGTCATAAGCACGTACACACACACACGCACACACACACAAAAGCTTAGCCATACTCAGAGAGTATCAGCTTTTTCTACAAGTTCCCCAAACCCCAATTCCCTCAGAGCAAGGTAAAGAGGACAAAGTGATACTTGCAAATGCAGTGAATTGTATAACAAAAAGGAATCCTGAGCTTAAGGAACCTATATCTTCTATAATAGACGTAAGTATGCCTGCCTTTTACTTTGGAGGGAGACCTTTTCTTTATTACACCGCATAGTTACCATGCCTTCACCATGCTCCAGAGGGAGACACTCTTTCTTTCTTCCCAGGCTGTTTGCTACACTAACACCCTTGAAAAAATAGTTTGCAACAAAGGGCAATCGATGCCTCCTTTGACAGATGTACAGAAATAAGAGAGACTAATGGAGAATTATCTCACATCAATATGCAAAGATACTTAGTAAAACATTGAAATAAATATAAACATAATGTATTAAAATAAATCAAATAACTGAACTTGGAAACTATCTAAATTTAGGGGCTTTATTAAAACAACCTGAAAGAGTGAAAGAATGTACAGCCAATGAGGTGTGGTTAGTCATCAGATACTTCCTCCTATGGAACCAATGTAGGAGAAAGTGTAAAGGATTAGCAGGCAATCATTTCTTTGTCTATCTAACACTTCCGCTACCACTGGGAATTTTAATCCCTTCCTTCTCATCTTTCGTTACAGCCTCATGTCAAGTAAGAAAGCTGTCAAGTTCTTATATGATTCCTCTCTACCGGACTATAGGTGATTGTTGTAAGCATAGTAGTCTAACATGAGTTAGAATAATTGTCCCATGCAAAGACCCTCTCCTTTGGCTACAAGAAGCTAACCAGTAACAGAGAACTATTTACTGCAGGGAATGTGTTCTGAAGGTGTACTGAGGACTGACTGCGAGCATTTGGATTTGTCAATTAGAAATTTCTCAGTTCTACAGAGAAAGCTGCTTCAGTAGGTAACGAAATGTCTGACATCGTTTTTGATGTTTGCTGACAGCTTCCAGGCCTCATTCCTCCCCCTTCTCCACTTGCCCCGTGGATAAACTACATCTGGGCAATCTCATAGGGAAACCCCGTTGCTCCCTCTCTTGATGCCATGGAGACGTTCAAATCCCACAAATTCCAACCCCATGTGGCAACCCTAACCCCAGAAACCACTGCACTCCAACCACAATAAAACTGAAGCCACTTGGCCCTCCTTTTGCTCAAGCCAATGTGCGCCTGCTCTGCTCTCTCTAGAATGTCTCAAGAGGTATCTTTTGGAACTCTCTTGGTGTGTGTGTGATGTCATCAGTCTGAACATCTGAACCAATTTTGGGTGAGAAAGTAACTCCACCCTCCTTGTAGCAACTGCAAAACACAGTAGAATGTGTAGATGCAAGCTATACCTCTAGGTGTTAAGTTTATAAAGTAGGTAGTGAAGAAATAGAGACAGTAAAGAGAATTCTGGAAATAAATCTAGAGGTGAAGAATAGGAGAAAGTGCAGCATTTGTTGAAGGAGTAGCCATGTTACAGGCATGTCTTTTAAGACAGGGGAAATTAACCTTTCTAAAAAGCAATGATTATAAAAGTTATTTCTGACATGTGACATTTAATATATCATTTCTACTTAAAAACTTTTGCAAAGTAAGTTATCTATTAATAGACGTGTTGTTTCAATAGAAGTGACTGGGTTAAGACTTACTCTATTGTGTCAAGAAATAATCACTTGTAGAAGTTTAGCGTGCTAAACTCTTACATATAACTATCTTTTGTCACCGCTTGGGGTTTTATTTTGTTTGGTTGGTTGGTTGCTTGCTTGATGTTGTTTTATGTTTTGGCTTTTAGGCAGTGTTCAAAAATGCTCCATTCCTGTGGTTTCCCTAGGTATCTTCTTCTAACATTTGCTTTTTTAAATTGAGTATTTCATAGGCATTTTGCACTCATTCAGCCACTGCATGCCTGCAGAGCATTTCCATAAACTGATCTCTTTTTGAAATCAGTTGGAATTAAGCATGTATAGTGCAGCTACAGGGATGTGAAAGTGTATAAAGTTTAGTGATCATAATTTTCACAATCCTCCTCTTGCATTCGTCTTTCTCATAGGGGAAAATTTTTTAAATTGACTTTAATTGTAAAATTGTCATTTGAATTGACACCTGGATGAAGCACTATATTCAAACAAAATGATGGATGGGCTCATTGGTGATTGTTGGTAATGAAATCTTGTAGGTAGTTGTATTTGAAATAGGTCTTATATTATGCCTGAGAAAAAATAAAAATGCAATCTTTGGTTTATTATATTGAAATGATGACAGTGACATGCATTCTGAACTTTTTAGCTTAAAGAAAAAATCAAAACGACTTTAGATGAGCACTTCTAAAACATATAGTGAGAAGCTTCTTTATGAATCCTGTGATTTTATAGCTATAGAATAATCAAAAATCGTGAATGCTATGTTTTGCCTTGATCAGGTCAATCAGATTATGTTTATATCCATCCTAGACTGTTTCAATAGAATATCACAGAACTGAAAAAAGGCAACTGATCAAATGTAGTAAGTGTGGTTTTACAAATCTTACAAACTAGTGACAGAGAAAATATGATTATTATTAAGGAGTATTTGAAATCTAATGGATGCAAATTATTCCCCAGAGGCCATTAAGTTATCTCTAGGATATAAGATTTTAAAATTAATTTTCTGGTGAAAAATCACAAAAAAGTCAGTGTGACCATATGCCAAAGTTGGTTCTTAGTCACTTTTATCAAGTGAGTAAGGGTCTTGGGAAAAATAGATGCAAATTCGCGATAAAAAATAACACATTCAGAGTGAAAAATAATAGGGACACGTTTCAGGTGAGAGCAATGGGTTTCTGAAAGTTTTTTAAGAATTATGTTTTAAAAGATATTCAGACATCAATTAGGATTTAGAGAAGATGACTTTTCTCATAAATTATGTGACTGTATATTATATGGGTGTGTTCAATTTGTTCATTTGTGTTGAGAGGCAGAGAGAGAGAGAGACAGGGAAAGGACTATCACAGAAACATATACAAAAAGAGAGCTGGACATTAACGATTATCTGTGAACAAAATGAGATAATTAGAAAATAGAAACAATGCAAGAAAATGTAGTGTATATAGTTACCTTGAATAACCCATGACCCAGCTAGAAATAAAACAAAATGTACTGCTTTTATTGCAGTTTGGAGTTTATTTCTTTTCTTCCTGTACAGATTTCATCATTTCTGGCAAGACAACAAACAATATATTTCATATGGAATGGGTACAACAGTCATTGCTTCTCCAAGGATTCTACAGTATACAACCTGAGGGTTCCAGGATCTGAAACACGTTCCTTAGGGAATTGCACTGTGCTCCTTGTTCCTGGAAACTATTGTTGTTAATAGCCCACATTTTTATTAAGCACCTACTATGAACTAGAAGTTTCAATAGTCACTGCAGTGGCCTAGCTCAAACTTTTGGGAACCAGCAGGGCTGGGCCTTCCCTGAATAAGCTGTTGATTTCCTTCTGTATAGGATCGGCAGTAGGGAACTGGGAAAATAGACTATAAATAAATCAATAAATGTTTCCTGTTCTAAATTGAGACTAGGCTACCGATGAAATTGTAGAACTCATCAGAGAATTGGGGCATTATTAATTTTATGCCCAATCTAAACTCTCTGAGAAGAAAACTAACATGAGCTTTAATCATAAATGGCCAAGAAGAAATAGATGCATTTTTTAAACAAAGTGAAAATGACCCTCAGTCTCCTCCTGTCCACTCTACCTGCAGACATACAAACGCAGAGGAACAAAAGAGCCAGGTTTGTACAGAGCCAATCACTCAACTCATTCTATTGATGTAAATAAAACATACTCTCCTGAGGAAGCCACATCATTGGAATGTCACAGTTGCAGACAGCTGTCTAAGTAATCCAAATGTTACAGTTAAAATGTATTTTGCTCAAGAATTCACTATTAAAATGAGGCAAAAAAAAACCCCAAAACATCAGTAGGAAATCTGAGCAAAGCTATAAAAGAAAATGTCAGGTTTCTTCTTATGCATTTCTAAACAAAAGAAGTCACAAAGAAAGAAGTCACAGGGCATAGTTTCATTTTTGAATTCTGGCTGGGCATCTAAACCTACCATCATTTCAAAAAAGTGGAGGCAGAAAAACTAGCTGAAATGTAACTATTTTTCTTACAAGTCAAAAGAAGAGCAGAACAGCCCAGGGGAGTCTTGTTTGAGCTGTACTTCCTAAACAATAGTTTTTGAATTCCCAGGATTAAGCCAATTTACAAAATTATTTAAAAAGCCAAGTCTCCAACTTCTAATTAAGAGACCTCAAACAGGATGACTAGAAGAAGAATATTTCAGTTTGGCAAGAAGTTGTGATGAAATGTGAAAGTATTGCACAATTTCCTGGGATAGGTAAATTAAAGCAAACATTTAAATATGTGACTACTGTATTTTGTTAGCATCCATCTAATAAAATTTAATTAAATATTTCAGGTTTATGAACTCAAGAAATATACTTTGTTACATGTAGACTGGATAAAATAAACATATGCATATTTAGTTTTTGCTAATTAGGTGGTGAGTCTTAAAACAGATTCCAAATTAACAGTTCAAGGATGGGACAGAGGAATCAGCATTTTAATAAACCCCTGAGTAATTCTGAAGAAGGTTGTCCCTAGACCATTAAATAAACACTGTTTTATAGACTTCAAGTTTTCAGACTAAAGCTGTTTTTATTTTAACTTTACCAATGAGGAAAGATTTATTTTTCTCTTGCAATATTTCCAATACACACTCATCACATAATGGTCAGCATTTCACTTTAGATTTATTTGTTATCCATTTTCTGTTCATTCATCCAATAAATTATTCTTGCATTTGCTAAAAGTAAAATATAATTTAAAACTAGTAAGAAAATAAAGATTAAAATATAATAAAAATTATATTATTCCTATCTCTATTAGTCAGTAGTATTTATTTACAGCAGTAAGAGTTAGAAATTAATAACAAAACTACTTAAAGTAGCATCAAAATATGTAGTGCCTCTGAATAAATCTAAGAAAATATATGGAAGACATCTATGGAGAAAACTATACAACTGTATTGAAAGATATTCCAAAAAAAAAAAACCCCAAATAAATGGAGATATATACCATGTTCATGAACTGGAAAACTCAAGATGTCAATTTACACCAAATGGAAATAGAGATACATTGTATAGCCTGTGAAAATCTCCATACAGTTTTTAGAAAATGCATGAAGAAACTTGACATACTGATTTTAAAATTTATAAAGGAATACAAAATTTTGAGTCTAGCCCAGATACTCTGAAGAATAATAACATAATGTTAGGAATGCTCTACCAAATGGTAAGATTTATTACACAGTATAGTTACTAAATATGGCTACGCTACATTCAGATTAGACAAGACTCAGAGTTGGCACCACTTAGCTCGCAAGTCAGCCACCAATTTTTGTAAATAAAGTTTTATTGGAACGTAGCTACGCCCATTTATTTACATATTGTCTATGGCTGCTTCTTTGCTACACCAACTTGTGACAGAGACTGTATGACCCAAAGCTTAAAATATTTTCCATCTGATCTCTTAAGAAAAAGTTTGTCAATCCCTAAGCAAGAACAGCGAAGCAAACTAGAGAACCCAGAATCATGCATATATGCATATTTGATGTATGACAAAGATACAACTACGGAGCAGTTGGGAAAAGATGGAAAAGATGGAAAAAATGGATCACTATCTCACACACACGCAAAGCAATTCTACACGGCTCATATAACTAATGTGAAAGGGGAAAAATAATGTCCTTAGAAAATAATATAAAAATATAAAAAAATGTCTTCATGATATCTGGGTAGAGATAGGTTTCCTAAATGGTACACTAAAAAAAAAAAAAAAAAAAACTATGTATAAATTATAAAGTGTATAAACTTGACTACATTAAGGATACGAATTTCAGAAACATTAAGAAAGTGAAAAGCAAGCCATGAGGTAGGAGAAGATATTTGCCACACATATAACTGGTAAAGGGACTATATTCATAATATTTTTAGAATTGAAATATGTTACTAAGAAAAAGTCATATAACTCAACAGAAAAATTTGCAGCAAGTAAAGAAGAAAGGAAAGAGGAAGGAAGGAAGGAAGGACAGAAGGAAGGTAAGTAAGAAGGAAGGAAAGAAGTTCTTAAAAAGAACACTTAAGTCTTTAGAAAAGAGGATATAGATGGCCAAATATTTTAAACAGGTGACAAATCTAATCAGTCATTAATAAAAAGCAAAGTAAAGCTGCTTTGTATTAAAAACTACAAAGTCTGACAATACCAAGTTGGTAAGAATTTGGAGCAATCAGAACTTACACTGATAGTAGTAATATAAATAGACCAGAAGAGTTATACTTTGATCTTGAAAGCCAAAAGCAACAAGAGCCAAAAACAAGCAGCACGTGTTATTTTATGTAGTTGAGAATTCATATACTCTTCAATTCAGCAATTCTACCACAAACATTTATTCTGCAGAACCATCCATATTTGCACCAAGATATATATAAAAGTATGTTCATGGTATCATTCTTCATTATAAATAAAACTGGAGAAACTCAAAATGAAATCAAGAATAAAATGAACAAATAATGATACATGTATACAACTGAATATCTCAGAGCAACAAAAATTTATAAACTATATTTACAGACAATAACTTAGATGAATGTTTAAATATTATGCTGAGTGGAAGAAGATAGAAACAAAATTAACACATAGTGGATAACTCATTTCTGTAAAATTTAAAAACAGTGAAACTAAAGTACAGAGTATTTACTTTGTTGCTTTTTTACAAATTTGTTATGCTATCTATCTGTATTTTATACATATTATATGTGATATTTTTTACAATTTAGAAATTAAAATTTACAGTAGAAAAAATTGATAAACGATATCACAGACAATTCATGGAAAGGAAATTTGAATGGCTGATAAACATATGAAAGAATACTGAACATCACTAATAATCAGAAAAATTCAAATTAGAACTAGATTTAGCTTTTCACACCTGTCAGGTCTGCAAGATTTTAAGTCTGATAATTTATTTCTTTTGCCAGTGTTGAACATAACATGTGGAAAATATAACTCATGTAAATTGCTCCTGGGAGTGTAAATTGATAAGAACCACTTTCGAGAGCAATTTGACTCTACTTAATTAAAGTTCTGAGAATGTGCATTCTATGGAATCTAGTAATTCTGCTTCTAGAAATCTACTCTTAGAAGAACTTTTCCAGAAGTGGACAAAGGGACAATTTCATGAATGTTCACTGCATCCCTCTTAACAGTGTAACCAAATGTACAAATAATGCAACCATCTTTCAGCAGGAGTATGGAAAAATAAACACATAGTTGTTTATTCAGCAGAAGAGTGTATTTCAGCTAAAATCAATAAAACATCTCTATGTATATCGATATAAATAAAATTCAAAAACCTAATATGGAATAAGAATAATTTGAAAACTATCTACAGTATGATAGGCAAACTCATTCCTTCTAACAGTATGGGAGGGAGAATTAAATGCATAGTTACAGATAAGCAGACGAGATGTTTTCTCAATGAATTAAGAGGAGAAGTGAGTTCATCAACTCAAAAATGAGGAAAGGAAGACAGTACTAGAGACTTGTTTATTAGAAAAATAGCTGTGAAATGGTCTTCTTGGAAAGTGGAAGACTGAATTCCTCAGGGAAATTAACACTTTTGTCAGGCGGTGCTGAGTTTCCACTTGAGGTTTATGGTGCAATTTAAATGGAGCCTAGTCAGCAGGAACCTGTGCTTTTCACCAGCCATGTTCAACTGGTGATGTGAAGATACAGAGAAGGCAAAATTTGTGCATAATTGGGGTTTGGAATTTTCCAGGCAGGGTGATGGTGTAGGAAGCGAGGCACAAGAGAATAAAGAATTTATGGACTGGATGGTTCTTGTGGGGAGGCATGAAATCGAAGCTGGAAAGGAGAAAAATGAAAACATGAGGAGTTGACAAATGGAACAACTGGAATTGTTGATGGAGCAGAAAAATTGTTCAGTGGTTTTACTGATGTAAAGAAGCACAAAATATAGTAAATTTGGTCAAAGAGTTGAATGTTTGAAGTTGGGATTTCAGAGCTGATACAGTCATTGAGAATGAAAATGTCTCGGACATGAGAGGTAACTGAAGTGGAATTAAGAAATAGATTACTGGAAGTGCAGACGCCAAAGACCTACGAGGCCAGGAAACTGAATAGATCATCAAAGTAAATCTAGGCCATGTCAACAATAATGACAAAAATAGTGATGCAAAAGAAGATGGTAAATTAGATGAAAGAATGAAGAGAATTCAAGAATGAAGAGGAGTGAGATGTTAGTAGATACCAGCATCAAACAGAGCTCAGAGATAGTCAAGTCTAAGGGCATCACTTGAAAGAATCCTTGGTTTTTGAGAAATAACAAATGGTCTGGAGGCTGAAATGACATATAAGGAGATATACCATCTTCAGGTCTTGTAATACGTGGAGTATTGGAAGAAGAACAACAATGACAGCTTCTACTTCGAAGGCTGCGCTGGCTGTCACATCTTCAGCAAAATAGGTGATAACAAGACAGTTCAGAGAAGGGTTTGAAATGAGTTGGAGAGTGGAGGCTTCTGATGACAGAAGATGCTAAGAAGGGAACAGTGGCAATGTTTGGAGGTCGGTAAATGAAAATTGGGTATGCAGTTTAGGGAATGCATAGAGTCACAGGGATGAGATTCAGTGGTGAGAGATTTCTTGGAGGTTTAGACATTTGCTGGTGATAAGAGGTACATAGATATGGTTCATGATGAGATTTTCTTGAATTTTCCATAGAAAAGATGCATTATCAGTTCAAATTAGAGCCTCTCTCATATGCTCTTTTTAAATTAATATTGGTGTTATATGAAAGTTTGAGATATGAAAACATTTACTATACTTAGAAAACAAAGTTGGTGGAATTGGAAATACTTTTTAGTGCCTTAAAATAATTTAATATATGTAAGCAAATAGAACTAAATTATTAAATACCAGTCTTCAATCTACTCTGTTTCATGTTTAAACACTTGAATTTATAGAATTAAACTGTTTTGTTTCATTTTACTCACTTTCATTTTTGCTACAAACATCTAGTTTTTAAAAAATTTTTATTTATTTTTATTGTGGTAAGAACACAACATGAGATCTACTCTCTTAACAAACTTTTGCATGTACAATACGGTATTGTTACTATGGGCACAATGTTTTACAGCAGATCTCTAGAACTTATTCACCTTGTATAAACTTTACACCCATTGAGCAACAACTCCCCATATATCCCTCCCCCCAGCCCCTGGCAACCACCTTTCTACTCTCTGTTTCTATAAGTTTGACAATTTTAGATATCTCACATAAATAAAATCATGCAATATTTGTCCTGTGACTAGCTTATTTCATTTAGTATGTCTTTCATATTCATCGAGGTTGTTTGTTGCATATGGCAGGATTTCTTTCTAAAAATTTAAAGTTTAAGATTATTTGGTAATGCTTAAGGAACTTCCAATTTCCCCAAGACAACATGATGATTTGAAAAGGATGTTTATCTTAAAGTCAGATAGACTGAGATTGTACTCCAAGTTCTTTCATTTAATGATATGAACCTTTCAAAATTACTAAATGTAGTTTTTCATTAATAAAATAAGAACAACATAATTAATTGTTAGGATTAAATGAGTCATGTACAATCCTTGATCCTACTTGGTACACAGAATTAGTCTCTCTTAAGTTCCTGGAAGTTAAACAGGTGGTACCTGATTAGGGTAGTATAAAGAGAGCAAATTAAGCTTATTTAAAGTGAAAATCAGGCTTATACTATTGAATGCAATCTCCACTGGATTCTGATTAAATAGATAAAAATATATACTCATTTAGAAAATACATAATATTTTTCCAGTAGGAGAAAATGTTATTCTCTTAGCAATAAATAAGGAATTCCTCTTAGTGAAAGAAGATCATATCCACTTTGATGGGAAAATTCCCAAATAAGCATGCTTGAATTAGAAGCTAACCTGTGAGTGGATTTACCTGCCTTAGATGACATAGGAGGCTGGAGGAGGGAAGAGTATAACTAATTCTTGAAGAGTCAGAAGAAGGAAGGAAGAGATTGAGACTGTATCATAGGCTAAAGGCTTGATCTTCATATAAAATGTGACCTTTCTCTGGGCTTAAACTCTTCAAGAAAGTTACAAACTCATCAAACTTTTGTGTAAGAAACTATTTTGTGAGTAAAGAAGGAAAAAAATGAGTGTGTGGCAGAAGAGAGTCAGTACCGTTTCTTTCACGAGTAGAGACAAGGGTCAGAAGAATTAGAAGGGAGGCTCTAAGGTAAAACAAATTTACTCAAACCTCAGAGGGCTGGAGGATCTACCTGCTAATGGGATGGTAGGAATATTCTAAATCCTTATTTCTGTCTCTAAGTAAAGGGCTCTTTGAGAGATTGCGCTACACGTTCTTCTGTTGAACTGTCTTTTGGAGGACTCTTGTATTTGATATTTTTTACTTCTGTTATAACTGTAAACACTGAATTTCCCCTAGGCATATTCTCTCCACTATATCAGGAATTGGCCTGTGCCACTGGTCTCTGGGAAATCATTGAGGCTTATAATTCCTTTAAATGTGCTTCCTATAATGTCTTACAACCCCTCCTAATTCACTTTTACAGATCACTTCCCTCTGGGAGTAGTTATTTATTCAATATTTCTTAAAAATTCACAAAAGTTTCTAAGTTTCTCCTTATAAAGTACACAAAATAACAAGCTTAAAGTTACGTTCTGATTAACTTCATTGGACATTAGGGAGCTGATCAAGAAATAAAAATAACACCTATATGTCATGTTTTACCACCAAAACATTTTGTTCATATACTTTATCTTATTTTATTTTTGTAATAATCTTGTTAATTAGAGATGTATTTTTATCCTGATTTTACAAGTGAAAAGACAAAGGTTAAAAATATAATGGACCTGCCCAAGACCACAGAGCTACTGAGGACTGAGTGGAAACACGACTCCTCAAGTATACTGCTCCCAAATCCAGGGTTCTGTACAATGAGTTCTCTCTCTGTGCATCCAAATGCCAACATGCAAAGTTCAGTGACCATTTCTCTTAACTGGCCAGGTTTAGTTAATCTACCTATTGTCTAACGTTTCTTTTTTTGGGAGATAATTAAGTAGAGAAATAATGCCTAAGTGTGAAAAGATGCTTATTTTTTCTTATGTGCAGTAACCTGTTTTAGAAGCTATTTTAGGTTTAACTGTTTAATTATCTGGTGCTAGGCTGCACATTTGAGGAAGACAAGAGGAGGAGATAAATAAATGCATATTCTAAAATAAACTCTAAAATGTGGGTACTTGACTTTGGATTATTTTGAACTGAAATAAATTTGCAAAGGAAAATCTGGTCATGAACCAAATAGTGCTTGATATAGGGATAAAAATCCTAAAGTAGGATATAGCAGAATAAAAATCCTAAAGTAGGATATAGCAGAATATAACTCTGGGAACCAGGAGTTCAAAAGGAAATCAATATTTATAAACTTCGTTAAGCATACATTGTGTAATATTTTTACTTGTGGTAAGAACAAGTTCTTTAGAGTCAGTCTAATACAGTGTAAACCATCTCTGAACTCCTAATTGTAAAACTTTGGATATAAGATTTTAATATTCCTAACTATTCTTATTTTTAACGGGGACAATAATATTATGTACTTTGTAATGTTATCGTGAGTCAGGAATGAGGTAACGGACATGATGTGCTGAATACAGTGGATGTGACGTGGCTCATGCTCAATAAATACCTCTCCTCCTCCTCCATCTCTCTTCCCTTTTCCTTCTCGTTCATAAAAAATAATTTACATTGGGGGCCGGCCCCGTGGCTTAGCAGTTAAGTGTGCGCACTCCACTACTGGCGGCCCGAGTTCAGATCTCAGGCACACACCGATGCACTGCTTCGGCCGATGCTCCGGCTGTGCTGAGGTGGCGTCCCACATACAGCAACTAGAAGGATGTGCAACTATGACATACAACTATCTACTGGGGCTTTGGAGAGAAAAAGGGAAAAAAGGAGGAGGATTGGTAATAGATGTTAGCGAAGGGCTGATCTTCCTCAGCAAAAAAAAAAGGAGGATTGGCATGGATGTTAGCTCAGGGCTGATCTTCTTCACAAAAAAAAATAAAATAAGAAATAATTTACATACAACTTTCTTCCCCCTTGTGTTCAGGATTATTATTAAAAACGAATTCTTACCTCTGAATTATTCTTTGTCTAAATAACTTTTTGAAAATAATCTTCAGAGAGGGAAAATATAACAGTATTGCAGTGTCTGCTCATTACTGAATTTACACAAGTTAAAGTGGGATATCTTCACAACACTGACTAGAAACCAGAGTCAATAGAGAGGAGCACAGTGATACAGATTTCTACCTTAAAATGCAAATTTACAGAGACCATTGAGATTTGTCTTCACTAGAATCTATATTTAATGAATATTTCTTAAATCAGAGTTTCAAGACTATGTTTATTCTAGTTTTTTCAAGTGAAATTCATTATTCAATTAAATGTCATATGTGATTTCCTACCTCTTCAATATCAAAAACATTTTCCAATGATATGAAAGCTCAAAATATATTTTGTCCTGGTCAGCCTCCAAATGGTATTTGCACCCAAAGCACCTTAAATATCTTGCCAGAACCATTTGACACCTCTAAATTAATATTATCTAATCCTATTCTCAGATAATATGATAATATCAATTCTATCTCTGCTAGATGTATGAATTGCTTGATTCAGCATAGTGACTGACAATGAATATGGTAGGCCTCGGATATATAGAAATTAAAAATATGACTATTACATAATTTGAGAAATATAAAATTGCTCTTCTTAGCCTTTCACTGAATAATAATTTAAGAGAACAGCTTTTAGAAAACCCATTGGAAATTTAAATGTTAATAGTTACAGATAACACATTAGACTAAAGTCATTCAGTGTGGCATTAATCTGAACTTGTTGCCAATTGGATCATTCTTTCATTTATTCATTCATCCATCAAATATTTCTTGAGAGCTTTTACTGTTCTTGGCTCTGTTCTGGATACAGAAATTAATCAATAATAAAACTATTCTCATGATGTTTACATTCTATTGGGGGAAGAAACAAAAAATTATATGTCATATGGTGATAAGTGCAATGAGAAAGTCATAAAAGTGTAAAAAGAATGAAGAGTGATGGCAGGATGTTATTTTACATAATGAGTAAGAAGGTAATAAGATGACATTTAAGCAAAAGTTTTAATCTATGTGAATGGGTTATAATAAGATAAAATGAAGTTAAGTGTTGTGTAAACTTTGAGACACTGCAGAAAAAGAAGCCCTGGATAAAAAGGTGCTCAATGGAGAAAGGTCATATCAAAAAAAAGTTATAAGAACCGAGAAAAATTTACCAAAGTGAGCCTTGCTGAAATGTCTTCTTCCACATGGGTAGGACACACAAAATATTTTAAAGACCCTCTAAATAGCAGGTTGCAAAGGTTGAGGATTAACATCCTATATATATTTTATTATTCGTTAACTCAATAAAATAAGATACCAATTTTCAAAGTTTACATAATCTCTTCTACTTCCTTTCACGGACACTTTTCCACCTTGAATATACTAGTCAAGTATTTTAAAGTCCAAATTTTATAATATTTGAACGTATATGTCCTAATAATTCAGGCTTATAATAACATGTGTTATAAGAATTAAGGTGATAAACTTAGGAAATGCCCTTTCTTTGAATATTCACACAGGGAATGGGCGAAAAACCTGTCATGTCTCATGTCTAAGGGAAAGAAAGATGATCCTATTGGTTTTACTTTTTATTTAACAATTTGTTTTTAATTGTGAAATAAGGCACATATAGAAAGTGCACAAAGATGATTCATCACAAAATAATTTTGGATGTCAGTGGTTCAGGTCAAAATATAGCATACCCAACACTTCAAGAAGACTCCTTCAGGGCAATATATAGTGACAAAAGGGACACTCCACCAAGAAGACATACCAATTATAAATATATATGCACCCAACATAGGAGCACCAAAGTACATAAAGCAACTACTAACAAACCTAAAAGGAGATATTAACAACAACACAACAATAGTAGGGGATCTTAATACCCCACTTACATCTACATGGATAGATCATCTAGACAAAAAGTCAATAGAGAAATAGAGGACTTAAATGAAAAACTAGATGAGATGGACTTAACAGACATGCACAGAGCACTCTATCCAAAAACAGCTGACTACACATTCTTCTCAAGCGTGCATGGAACATTCTCAAGGATAGACCATATGTTGGGAAACAAGGCAAGCCTATGTAAATTTAAGAAGATTGAAATCATAACAAGCATCTTTTCTGACCATAATACTATGAAGCTGGAAATCAATTACAAGAAAAGAACTGGGAAAGTGACAAAGCTGTGCAGATTAAACAACATGCTACTGAACAACCAATGGATCATCGATGAAATTAAAGGAGAAATAAAAAACTATTTTGAGACAAATGAAAATGAAAACATGCCTTACTAACTCATATGGGATGCAGCAAAAGCAGTCCTGAGAGGGAAACTCATAGGATTCAGGCCCACCTTAACAAACAAGAAAAACCCCAAATTAGCAACTTTAAACTACGCCTAACAGAACTAGAAAAAAAAAAGAACAAACAAAGCCCAAAGTAAGCAGAGGGAGAGAAATAATAAAAATTAGAGCAGAAATAAGTGAAATTGAAACCAAAAAAACAGTAGAAAGGATCAATGAAAGAAAGAGTTGGTTCTTAGAGAAGATAAACAAAATTGACAAATCCTTAGCCAGACTCACTAAGAAAAAAGAAAGAAGGCTCAAATAAATAAAATTAGAAATGAAAGAGGAGAAATCACAATGGATACCACAGAAATACAAAAGATTATAAGAGAATACTACGAGAAACTATATGCCAATAAATTGGAAAATCTAGAAGAAATGGATAAATTCTTAGACTGATACAACCTCCCAAAACTGAACCAAGAAGAAATAGAGAATCTGAATAGACTAATCACAAGAGATTGAAACAGTAATAAAACAAACTCCCAAAAAGTAAAAGTCCAGGACCAGATGGCTTCTCTGGAGAATTTTACCAAACATAAAGGAGATTTAATACCTATCCTTCTCAAACTATTTCAAAAAATAGAGGAAGATGGAACATTTCCTAGCACATTGTATGAGGCCAACATCACCGTGATACCAAAACCAGACAAGGACAATACAAAGAAGGAAAACTATAGGCCTCTATCACTGATGAACATAGATACAAAAATACTCAACAAAATATTGGCAAACCAAATGCAGCAATATGTTAAAAAGATCATACACCATGACCAAGTAGGATTTATACCAGGGACACAGGGATGGTTCAACACCCGAAAATCAATCAATGTGATACACCACATTAACAAAATGAGGAATAAAAACCAAATGATCATCTCAGTAGATGCAGAGAAGGCATTTGACAAGATCCAACATCCATTTATGATAAAAACTCTCAACAAAATGGGTATAGAAGGAAATTACCTTAATATAATAAAGGCCATAGATGACAAACCCACAGCAAACATCATACTCAATGAGGAAAGTCTGAAAGCCATTTCTCAGAGAACAGGAACAAGACAAGGGTGCCCACTCTTGCCACTCTTATTCAACATAGTTCTGACGGTTTTGGCCAGAGCAATTAGGCAAGAAAAAGGAATAAAAGGAATTCAAACAGGCAACAAAGAAATGAAACTCTCACTATTTGCAGATGCCATGATTTTATATATAGAAAACCCTAAAGAATCTATTGAAAAACTATTAGAATTAAGCAACAACTACAACAAAGTGGCAGGGTACAAAATCAACTTACAAAAGTCAGTTGCATTTCTGTATACAAATAACAAACTAACAGAAAGACAACTCAAAAATATAATACCATTTACAATGGCATCAAAAAGAATAAAATATCTAGGAATAAATCTAACAAAGGAGGTGACAGACCTATACAATGAAAACTATAGGACATTATTGAAAGAAATTGATGAAGACATAAAGAATTGGAAAGATATCCCATGCACATGGACTGGAAGAATAAACATAGTTAAAATGTCTATATTACCTAAAACAATCTACAGATTCAATGCAATCCCAATCAGAATCCCAATAACATTCTTCACAGAAATAGAACAAAGATTCTAAAATTCATATGGGGGAACAAAAGACTCCAAATAGCTAAAGCAATCCTGAGAAAAAAGAACAAAACTGGAGGCATCACAATCCTTGACTTCAAAACATACTACAAAGCAGTAGTAATCAAAACAGCATGGTACTGGTATGAAAACAGACACACAGATCAGTGGAACAGAACTGAAAGCCAAAAAATAAAACCACTTATCTATGGACAGCTAATCTTTGACAAAGGAGCTAAGAACATACAATGGAGAAAGGAAAATCTCTTCAATAAATGGTGCTGGGAAAACTGGACAGCCACATGCAAAAGAATGAAAGTAGACCATCTGCTTTCGCCATTCACAAAAATTAACTCAAAATGGATCAAAGACCTGAAAGTGAGACATGAAACTATAAAACTCCTAGAAGAAAATATAGGCAGTACATTATTTAACATTGGTCATAAAGGAATCTTTTCAGATAACATGTCTACTTGGACAAGGGAAACTAAAGAAAAAATAAACAAATGGGTCTTCATCAGACTAAATAGCTTCTACAAGGCAAATGAAACCAAGATCAAAATGAATAGACTACCCACCAGCTGGGAGAAAATATTTACAAAACATGTATCTGACAAGGGGTTAATATTCATAATATATAAAGAACTCACACAACTGAACAACGAAAGAACAAACAACCCAATAAAAAAGTGGGCAGAGGAAATGAACAGACACTTCTCCAAAGAAGATGTACAGATGGTCAATAGGCACATGAAAAGATGTTCAACATCACTAATCATCAGGAAAAGGCAAACCAAAACTACACTAAGATATCACCTTACACCCATCAGAATGGCTATAATCACCACGACAAAAAACAACAAATGTTGGAGAAGATGTGGAGAAATGGGAACCCTCATTCACTGCTGATGGGAATGCAAACTGGTGCAGCCTTTATGGAAAACAGTATGGAGATTCCTCAAAAAATTAAAAATAGAAATACGCTATGATCCAGCTATCCCACTGCTGAGAATCTATCCAACGAACCTGAAATCAACCATCCAAAGAGGTTTATGCACCCTATGTTCATTGCAGCATTATGCACTATAGCGAAGAAATGGAAGCAACCCAAGTGTCCCTCGACTGATGATTGGATCAAGAAGATGTGGTATATGTATACACAATGGAATACTATTCAGCCATAAAAAAGACAAAATCATCCCTTTTGTAACAACATGGATGGACCTGGAGAGTATATGTTAAGTGAAATAAGCCAGAGAGAGAAAGACAAACACCATGTGATATCACTCATATGTGGAATATAAACCAACACAGGGACAGAGACAGCTGAATGGTGGTCACCAGGGTCAAGGGGGTGTGGGTGGGTGGGCACAAGGGGTGAAGGGAGGCATTTATATGGTGACTGACAAACAATAATGTACAACCAAAATTTCAATGTTATAAACTATTAAGACATCAATGAAAAAATAAAAAAGAAAAAGAAAAAAAAATCTAAAAAAAAAAGAAAACCTCTCTCATCTACAATAAAAAAAAAAAAGACCCCTTCATGCTCCTTGCCTATCACAAAGTCTGCCTATTCCCTAGAGTTCACCACCTTGCTACTTTTATGGTAATCATCCCTTTGAATCATTTTATAATTTTAACAGCTAAGCATGTCTGACCAAATGCTATAGGGCTGTCCATTTTTTTGTATATAAATAAAATAGTAGATTATGTATAATTTTCATATCTGGCTTCTTTTATTATCTTAATAGTTGTAAGATTGACCAATGTAGTTGCATGTAGCTGTAGTTCATTTGTTTTTATTTCTAGATAGTGTTTCTTGTATAAATATGGCACAATTAATTCATTCATTCTACTATTGATAGATAATGTTGTTGTTAGCTATTGTTGTTGTAAACATGCACGTATTTTGTAAAAAATATACCTAGGAATTGATAATATCAATCTTTTTTTTTTAAATGTTGGCCATTATGCTATGTTTAGTGGTATATAGTTAAGGTTTAAATTTGTATCTGATTATTATTGAAGTTGAACACTTTTTCATAGGACAGCTGGAAATCCTTTTTAGTGCAATTTCTATTCAAGTTATTTGGACACTTTTTATTGGGTTATTTGTCTCATTTTTAGTAATGATTTATATATTTTAATGAAACTTCTTTGCCTGATATTTGTTTTACAAACAAATATTCCCAACAAGTTCAAGAATGCTTTTGTAATTTTGACCCTATGAGTTTCCATTTAAATTTTACTATGTTGCTAAATTCCAAAAATCACTCCTTTTGGGCTATGATTTTAGATGAGATCAAATCTAATCAGTTTGGAACAAATTGCATCTTTATAATATTGAATCTTCCAATAAATATATAAACCACAGCAAGTTTACGTATTAATTTTGATGTTTTCAACCATTAATGTTTGCCATGCTACTCTCCAGTAAGTCTTATTATTGATAAGTCTTTATATTGATAAAGATCATGGAAATAACCATAATAAATCATCAGCATGGATTGACCACCAAAGGCATAGTTTGTTTTATTGACCATATATAAATCCAATAATTCAGTCTTTTCTATATTCTTATCTTAAAAATAATACAAATTTTGTTCAAATAATTTGCATGAACCAAACATCTGAGATATACATTGTATTTAAATATTTTATCCATATGACTTAAAAACTGAATATATGACCCTTACAATTAAATGATCTTGCATCTTCATTCAAGAACTAAGTCGACCTATCTTCATTATTTCCCAAAGAAAAGAGAAATTTTTCCATTAAAATAACTTTTTCTTTCCAAAACATTACACTTAGGAAGTGTTATATAATACTTTATATATTCTTTGGTACAAAATTTAAAGTTTAAAAAAATGGTGCAATACACGTGTAAAAGTTATCTGAAGTTGAGAAGTTATGGGGCAGGATTTGCAAACGCTTTTTAAAAATTTCTTTTATTTAACAAAAAAGATACTTGTCTTAAAGTTGTTTTGCAAATAATGATCCATACTTGTAAAAATGAAGTTCTCAGAATTTTTAATAGCTTTAGATAAAAGGAATTCAAATCATTTCAACTGAGCAGACGTTTATTAAACACTGAGCAAAACAATGTACTCAGAATAGTGAAGGAATCAGAGAGGTGAAAAACAAAAAGCTTGCTGTATTAGGCTTTTGCAGGATGACAGAAATTAGATAGTTTAAGAAAAACCAGTAAAGAAGTCTCCTTCATATGATATAAATTACTTATAATTTATCAATCTGCTTTTTTCTTACCTCATTTACTATTCCCACAAAATGCCAACTAGTAAAGCTTTTGGCCATATAGTTGGGTCATACTCTTCTCTAGAAACTGTACTCTAAATCAGAAAATTATGAAGTTAATCATCTGTCACTGTTACAAATGTTTTCATTTCTAAAAATGATGTGAAATACCTTAATAATTAATGAATCCTTAATAAACACTAATTTTTATTGCTTTCATATACTTCAGAAGGCCATTTGAAGAAATTATATAGATAGTTACATCTCTTTAAAAAAACGGTGTAAGCATTTTGTCTCTTTAAGCCTTAGAATCTATTCTAATGATGTAATCAGAGATGTGATCAAATATTTATGCTAAGTGATAATTATGACAATGAAATTCATTTTAGTAAATATTGGAAATACTCTATATGTCAATTACGTGTCAATATACTATTAATTAGTCTATTGTCCAGAAAATCTAACATAACCATGTGCTAGAATATTGTACAGTCTTTAAATTCATGTTTCCAAGATAATTTAATGATATGTGAAATGTCATGATATAATTTTAAGTATAAAAATTATGAAAAAGATGCATATACATTCATAAATTACTATACGGCAGTGTGTGTCAGTGGGGTGTGTGTGTGTGTGTGTGTGTGTGTGTGTGTGGTACGAGAGACAGAGAGAGAAATCTGTCAAAAATTGAGTATAGACTACTTACTTACTTACTGTGGTTTATTGAGAGGCACCACTTTGATCAGTATCCCTAATATCAACTCGTGCTTTTGGGGAAAAGAAAACTAAAGAGAGAGGGTAAAAGAATCAGTGATAAACAGAGGCAATGAGAGCAAAGACAGATAATTGACTTCACTTTCTTTGGTTGAGCATCCTGTGATTTTCAGGAGAAAGAATAAAGACAGTATATCAGCCTGGATGAGTCTGTTGGTGGCCTAGTGGTTAAGATTCAGTGTTCTCACCACTGAGGCCCAGATTCGTTTTCTGGTCAGGGAACCACACCACTATCCGCTGCTTGTCATACTGTGGTGGCTGTGTGTTGCTGCAATGCTGAAAACTCGGCCACTGGTATTTCAAATATCAGCAAGGTCACCCATGATGGACAGGTTTCAGCAGAATTTGCAGACTAAGACAGACTAGGACGAAGAAGGACCTGGCCACCCACTTCTGAAAAAGTTGGCCATGAAGACTCAATAAATAGCAGTGACACTTTGTTTGATGTAGCGCCAAAAGATGAGAGGATAGTGCAAAAAGACCAGGCAGGATTCAGCTCTGCTGTACACTGCGTCACTAGGAGTCGGAATCAACTTGAAGGCACTAATAACAACAAGATCAGCCTGTTCTCCAACTTGTTGGTTTGACAGGGATGCATGGGTTTCCTTTGAGTTGACCGAATACCTCAGTAACTATCCAGGTTGAACAACCCAAGAAACTCAGCCTTAGCTCAGAGACCCCAGCAGCAAAGGTTCTGGAGTGTGACTCTAGGAGAGGGTGCTGGGAGTAGTTAGAGAAGGTCAAGAAGAAGCCAGATCACAAACATCAGGGAAACGTGAAATGCAAAAGGTCCTGGCATGGCCTTCAGAAGGATTAGATGTTCTTTTAACAGGCCTCTGTCAATTTCTGAGCACTGCTTTAATTTCTGGCACAAGAAGAGGCTCCCACTTCACCTTTGTAACTCTCCTGCCCCAGTCTCGAAATCAGTCATTTTTTCGAGAAGTTCTACTTTGATCTGAACAGTATTTAGAAACCGAGATCAGAATACAAGAATGCTAAGTATCGGACGTCAGCATCATGGCGGAGTGAGATTTCCCGTGAATTCTTCCCCCACAAAATACAACAAAAGTAACAGCCACAGACCAACAACGGAATCCCAGACAGTCAAAAGCTGGAGCGGAGGGATCCACACTGCCGCACATCTGAGAGTAGAACGTGCTGGGCCCCCGGAGGAAGTGGGGAGAGGTAAGGAGAACTCCGCTCCCTCCCCATCAGATCAGCGATCCGGTGCGCGCGGCTCCCAGAGAGGGGGGAGGGGCGGCCCTCGGCGGGAAACTGTAGCTCTTCGGGCTCTCTCAGCCAGTGGGAAACTCCCGCACAGAGGGCTCAGAGGAGCCACAGGGCTACCATCAACATCTGAGCGACCCAGAGAGCGGATAAAGAGGGGCAAACGAGAAGCCTCCCACGTCAGGGACCCAGAGGGCAAAAGAGAGAGCTCCCCCCTCCCCGCAACCCGGAGTCTGCAGATCGACCAGATCTAGCGGTCCGAGGCAGACCTGAATAAACTGGACTGGACCCGTGGATCGCAGTGGGGAAAAGAAACAAAACAAAACAAAACAAAACTGCGGATCGCAGCAGAAAAACTGGGGCAGAGCGCAGGGGGCTTAGACTACACAGCCCTTTACCACCACACAGTGGCGGCAGGTGGAAATTGCAACCAGAGACTTCCAGGATGAGGAAAATCAAAACCAACACAGGAACCACAATGCGAAAATATATGAAATCACCAGACCAGAAACAAAATGACAAGCACCCAGAAATCAACCCCGAAGACACAGAAATCCATAAACTAAATGACAGAGATTTCAAAATAGCTATCATAAAAACACTCAACGAAATAGGAGACAACACAGACAAACAATTAAATGAGATTAGGAGTTTCTTCACAAAAGAGATTGAAATCATAAAGAAAAACCTATCAGGGCTGATGGAGATGAAGAACACAATGGAGGAGATAAAGGAGAATCTGGAATCTTTAAAGAACAGAGCTGACAATATGGAGGAAAGAATTAGTACTTTAGAGGATAGGAATACAGATATACTCCAGATGGAAGAAGAGAGAGAACTAAGACTAAAAAGAAATGAAGAAAGACTCCGAGAAATATCGGACTCTATTAGAAAATGTAACATAAGAATTATAGGTATTCCTGAGGGAGAGGAGAGGGAAAGAGGAACAGAGAGCCTATTCAAGGAAATAATAGCTGAAAATTTCCCAAATCTGGGGAAGGAGCAGGAAATACCAGTAAGCGAAGCCAACAGGACTCCTATATATATTAACAGACAAAGGCCTTCACCACGACACCTAGTGGTAAGGCTAGCCAGGGTCAACGACAAAGAAACAATATTAAGGGCAGCTAGACAAAAACAAAAAATAACGTACAAAGGAACTCCCATCAGGCTCTCAGCGGATTTCTCAACAGAAACTTTTCAGGCTAGAAGAGACTGGAATGATATATTCAAAATACTAAAAGACAAAAACTTTCAGCCAAGAATACTCTATCCAGCAAAAATATCCTTCAAATATGATGGAGAAATAGTAACTCTCCCAGATAAACAAAAGCTAAGGGAGTTCATGGCCACGAGACCGCCACTACAAGAAATACTCAAGAAGGCCCTCAGGCCTGAAAACAAGAAGAGAAAGGGAACACAAAGCTTGGAGTAAGGAGAAAAGTAGGTAGACAAAATCAGAGAAATAGTAGATCTTTACCGGAATAGGTTAGCAACCACTTAAATACTAAACTCAAAGATCAAAGGAAGAAATTCACCAAAAATAAATTGAACCTCATCACTGTAAACACACAGCCACAACACAAGATAGAATAAGGTATAACAAGAGCAACTTAGAAGGGGAAGAGGAAAGTGACTGAATTGACTTAGTATAAGGAAATAGGAGGCTATCAGATAATGGACTATCTCATACAGAAGATTTTTCGCCCAAACCTCAAGGTAACCACTAAACAAATAATCAAATTAAAACCACATATGATAAACAAAGAGAAAACTAGAAGAATCATAAGACAGAACAACCAAACTGAATTGGCAGTCCAAAACAAATGGGACAAGAAACAAAGGAAATGCAAAAGAACCAGAAAATAAGTGACAAAACAGCAACATTCAACCCTCATATTTCAATAATTACCCTAAATGTAAATGGATTGAACTCTCCAATCAAAAGATACAGAGTGGCAGGATGGATTAAAAAGCAAGACCCAACAATATGCTGCCTTCAGGAAACACATCTTAGCACTAAAGACAAGCACAGGCTCAGAGTGAAAGGATGGAAGACAATACTCCAAGCTAATGGCAAACAAAAGAAAGCAGGTGTTGCCATACTCATATCAGACAAAGTAGACTTCAAGATAAAACAGGTTAAGAAAGACAAAGAAGGGAAATATATAATGATAAAAGGGACACTCCATCAAGAAGACATATCACTTATAAATATATATGCACCCAACATAGGAGCACCAATGTACATAAAACAACTATTAACAAACCTAAAAGGAGAAATCAACAACAACACAATAATAGTAGGGGATCTTAACACCCCACTTACAGCAATGGCTAGATCATCCAGACAAAAAGTTAATAAAGAAATATTAGACTTAAATGAAAAACTGGACGAGATGGACCTAGTAGACATATACAGAGCACTCCACCCAAAAACAGCTGACTACACATTCTTCTCAAGCGCGCATGGAACATTCTCTAGGATAGACCATATGTTGGGAAACAAAGCAAGCCTCAATAAATTTAAGAAGATTGAAATCATAACAAGCATCTTTTCAGACCATAAGGCTATGAAACTGGAAATGAACCAGGAAAAAAAAACTGGGAAAGTGACAAAAATGTGGAGATTAAACAACATGCTACTGAACAACCAATGGATCATTGATGAAATTAAAGGAGAAATCAAAAACTATCTGGAAACAAACGGAAATGATAACATGCCATATCAAACCATATGGGACGCAGCAAAAGCGGTCCTGAGAGGGAAACTCATAGCGACACAAGCCCACCTTAACAAACAAGAAAAAGCCCTAATAGGCAACCTTAAATTACACCTAACAGAACTAGAAAAAGAAGAACAAACAAAGCCCAAAGCCAGCAGAAGGAGAGAAATAATAAAAATCAGAGCAGAAATAAATGATATTGAGACCAAAAAAACAGTAGAAAGGATTAATGAAACAAAGAGTTGGTTCTTCGAGAAGATAAACAAAATAGACAAACCCTTAGCCAGGCTAACTAAGAAAAAAAGAGAGAAGGCTCAAGTAAATAAAATTAGAAATGAAAGAGGAGAAATTACAATGGATACCATGGAAATACAGAGGATTATAAGAGAATACTATGAGAAATTATATGCCAACAAATTGGACAATCTAGAAGAAATGGATAAATTCTTAGACTTATACAACCTCCCAAAATTGAACCAAGAAGAAATGGAGAATCTGAATAGACCAATCACAAGTAAAGAGATTGAAATAGTAATCAAAAACCTCCCAAAAAATAAAAGTCCAGGACCAGATGGCTTCTCCAGTGAATTTTACCAAACATTCAAAGAAGATTTAATACCCATCCTCCTCAAACTATTCCAAAAAATAGAGGAAGATGGAACACTTCCTGAATCATTCTACGAGGCCAACATCACCCTGATACCGAAACCAGACAAAGACAATACAAAGAAAGAAAATTACAGGCCAATATCGCTGATGAACATTGATGCAAAAATCCTCAACAAAATATTGGCAAACCGAATACAACAATATATTAAAAAGATCATACACCATGATCAAGTGGGATTTATACCAGAGACGCAAGGATGGTTCAACATCCGCAAATCAATCAACGTGATACATCACATCAACAAAACAAAGAATAAAAACCACATGATCATCTCAATAGACGCAGAGAAGGCATTTGACAAGATACAACATCCATTTATGATAAAAACTCTCAATAAAATGGGAATAGAAGGAAAGTACCTCAACATAATAAAGGCCATATATGACAAACCCACAGCTAACATCATACTCAACGGGGAAAGACTGAAAGCCATTCCTCTGAGAACAGGAACGAGGCAGGGCTGCCCACTCTCACCACTCCTGTTCAACATAGTACTGGAGGTTTTGGCCAGAGCAATTAGGCAAGAAAAAGGAATAAAAGGAATCCAAATAGGTAACGAAGAAGTGAAACTCTCACTATTTGCAGATGACATGATTGTATATATAGAAAACCCTAAAGAATCTGTTGGAAAACTGTTAGAAACAATCAACAACTACAGCAAAGTTGCAGGGTACAAAATCAATCTACAAAAATCAGTTGCATTTCTATATGCTAATAATGAACTAACAGAAAGAGAGCTCAAAAAGATAATACCATTTACAATTGCATCAAAAAGAATAAAATACCTAGGAATAAATCTTACCAAGGAGGTGAAGGACCTATACAATGAGAACTACAAGACATTATTGAGGGAAATCTACGATGACATAAAGAAATGGAAAGATATCCCATGCACGTGGATTGGAAGAATAAACATAGTTAAAATGTCTATATTACCTAAAGCAATCTACAGATTCAATGCAATCCCAATCAGAATCCCAATGACATTCTTCACAGAAATAGAAAAAAGAATACTAAAATTTATATGGGGCAACAAAAGACCCCGAATAGCTAAAGAAATCCTAAAGAAAAAGAACAAAGCAGGAGGCATCACAATTCCTGACTTCAAAACATACTACAAAGCAATAGTAATCAAAACAGCATGGTACTGGTACAAAAACAGACACACAGATCAATGGAACAGAATTGAAAGCCCAGAAATAAAACCACACATATACGGACAGCTAATTTTCGACAAAGGTGCTAAGGACATGCAATGGAGAAAGGAAAGTCTCTTCAATAAATGGTGTTGGGAAAACTGGACATCCACATGCAAAAGAATGAAAGTGGACCATGTGCTATCGCCATTCACAAAAATTAACTCAAAATGGATCAAAGACCTGAAGGTGAGACCTGAAACTATAAAACTCATAGAAGAAAATATAGGCAACACACTATTTGACATTGGGTTTAAAGGAATCTTTTTGGATGACATGCCTACCCAGACTAGGGAAACTAAAGAAAAAATAAACAAGTGAGACTTTATCAGACTAAAGAGCTTTTATAAGACAAATGAAATCAGAATCAAGATGAACAAACAACCAACCAGCTGGGAGAGAATATTTGCAAAACATACATCTGACAAGGGGTTGATCTCCATAATATATAAAGAACTCACACAATTGAACAACAAAAAAACAAACAACCCGATCAAAAAATGGGCAGAGGAAATGAACAGACACTTCTCCAAGGAAGATATACAGATGGCCAATAGGCACATGAAAAGATGCTCAACATCACTAATCATCAGGGAAATGCAAATCAAAACAACACTAAGATACCACCTCACGCCCGTTAGAATGGCTATAATCACCAAGACAAAAAACAACAAATGTTGGAGAGGATGTGGAGAAACAGGAACCCTCATACACAGCTGGTGGGAGTGCAAATTGGTGCAGCCTCTATGGAAAACGGTATGGAGATTCCTCAAAGAATTAAAAATAGAGATGCCCTATGATCCAGCCATCCCACTACTGGGAATCTATCCAACGCACCTGAAATCAACAATCCAAAGAGGCTTATGCACCCCTATGTTCATTGCAGCATTATTCACCATAGCCAAGAAGTGGAAGCAACCTAAGTGTCCCTCGACTGACGATTGGATTAAGAAAATGTGGTATATATATACAATGGAATACTACTCAGCCATAAAAAAAGACAAAATCGTCCCATTTGCAACAACATGGATGGGCCTGGAGCGTATTATGTTAAGTGAAATAAGCCAGAAAGAGAAAGACAAACACTGTATGATCTCACTCATATGTGGAATATAAACCAACACATGGACAGAGAAAACTGGACTGTGGTTACCCGGGAAGTGGGGGTGGGGGGTGGGCACAAGGGGTGAAGGGAGTCATATATGGGGTGATGGACAAACAAAAATGTACAACCCAAAATTTCACAATGTTAGAAACTATTAAAATATCAATAAAAATCAAAAAAAAAAAAAAAAGAATGCTAAGTATCTTAGTCTGTTTAGGCTGTTACAACAAAAATATCATAGACTGGGTGACTTAAAAACAATAGAATTTTATTTCTCACAGTTCTGGAGGTTGGGAAGTACAAGATGAAAATGCCAGCAGATTTTGTGTCTGGTGAGGGTCTGCTTCCTGGTTCATAGATGGCCATCTCCTCTCTGGAGCCTCACATGGCAGAAGGGGCAAGGTGACTCTCTGGGGCCTGTTTTTTTGTGTGTGTGTGTGTGTGTGAGGAAGATCAGCCCTGAGCTAACATCTGCCAATCCTCCTCTTTTTGCTGAGGAAGACTGGCCCTGGGCTAACATCCATGCCCATCTTCCTCTACTTTATATGGGACGCCGCCAGAGCATGGCTTGACAAGCGGTGCGTCGGTGCACGCCCAGAATCCCAACGTCGGAACCCTGGGCCACAGCAGCGGAGCTAGCGCACTTAACTGCTTGCGCCACCGGGCCGGCCCCTGGGGCCTGTTTTCTAAGGGCATTAATCTTATTCATGAGGGCTCCACCCTCATGACCTAATCATCTCCCAAAGCTTTCACTTTCAGATATCATCATACTGGGGATTCAGTTTCAAATATGAATTTTGGGGTATACAAACAGTCCATAGTCCTAGGCATACTTATTTGTTACTGGGCTATAATTATTTCTTGGTATTTTCAGCAGAGAAAGCTAGGAGCTATATATATATATATTTAATAATATGGTATATAAAATTATAATTTATATAGAAATTATGAGTTTATACTGAAACTCAAATTCCATTCCAATACCACAAGATTCTTCCTTTACACTTTTGTATCCCCTTCTCTCACATTGAGAATTCTGGATGCCAATGATATCAATATATTTACTCACTTAATGCCTCAATATATACAAAATGGTTACAAAATTGATACATCCATACCACTAAAATCATCAAAACTACTAACCAATGTTCAAGATTTTTTTGCAGCACTTTTAAATTTTTATAGGCAGTGTATATATTCACTTGGATTAGTAAACAGTATTTGAATAAGCTCTACTTTTCCCTTCTCAGTGAATACTTTATTAATTGAATATATAGTTATAGTAATAGAGTATATACAGATATATAGAGAAATAGATGTACATATATATAGACTATATATGATATACAGTATATTGGTTTTTAAAAGTCAAAACCATATGAAAAGATATACAGTCGTCCTTCAGTACCATGGGGTATTGGTTTCAGGACCCCTGTGGATATCGAAATCCACGGATGCCTAAGTCCCTTAGTTGGCCCTCCATATCCAGTGGTTGGCAACCACGGATTCAACCAACCACACATTGTAAACATAGTACATGATCCGCAGTTGGTTGAAGTCATGAATGTGGAACCAGTAGATACAGAGGGACAACTGTACTTAGAAACAATGGCACTTGATCCTGTGACTGATACTACCCATAGCCTCTAGCCACCAATTTTTTTTTCAGTGAGGAAGATTCACCCTGAGCTAACATCCATTGGCAATCTTCCTCTTTTTCTTTTCGCTTGAGGAAGATGAGCGCTGAGCTAACAACTGTCTAGGCAACCAATTTTAATCGCATTTGCTTCATTTTCTTATTATTTCCTTTCTACAAAAATAAGCGTATTTTTCCCCTTCTTCCTTACAAAATGACATATATGACTTGCTTTTTTAAAAACAGACTTTATTTTTTAAAGCAATTTTAGTTGCAAAGCAAAATTGACTGGAAAGTACAGAGAGTTCTCATATGCCTCCTGGCCCCACAAATCTCCCCCACTACCAACATCCTGGACCAGAGTGGGACATTTGTTGCAACTGATGAACCTACATCGATACATCATCACCCAGAATCCATAGATTACATTAGGATTCACTCTTGGTGTTGTATATTCTTTGGATTTTGACAACTGTATAATGACATATATCCACCATGATAGTATCATACAGAGTAGCTTCATTACCCTAAGAATCTTCTGTCCTCTGCCTTTTTATTCCTCCCCCACTTTAACCCCTGACAACTACTCATGTTTTTACTGTCTCCATAGTTTTGCCTTTTCCAGAATGTCATATATAGTCATATATAGTCCTACAGTATGTGGCCTTTCCAGATTGGCTCCTTTTACTTTGTAGTATGCCTTTCAGTTTCTTCCATGTCTTTTCTTCTATGTCTTTCCATGGCTTCATAGCTCATTTCTTTTTATTGCTGAGTAATATTCCTTTGTCTCAATGTACCACAATTTATTTATCCATTCACCTACTGAATGACATCTTGAATACTTCCGAGTTTGGTAATTATGGATAAAGCTGCTATAAATACCCAGGTGCATGATTTTCTGCAGATATACATTTTCTATTACTTTAGGTAAATGCCTAAGAGGACAGTTGCTGGATTGTATGGCATGAATATGTCTAGTTTTGTAAGAAAATGCTCAAGTGTCTTCCAAAGTGTCTGTACCCTTTCGTATTTCTGTCAGCAATGAATGACCATTCCTATTCCTCTTCTCTTTGTTTTCTTACTTAGCAATATATTCTAGAAATCACTCCATATCAGCTTTTAGATATCTTTTTCATTATTTATTTTTACAGGTGCATAATATTCCATTGTATGTGTGCACCAGAGTTTATGTTTATTTAACCAATCTACTCTGTGTGTGTGCATGTGTGTGTGCGCGCGTGTCCTGTGTAGCTGCTTCACAAAGTAGGTGAACCTAACGCCAGGGAAGTAGACAAATGAAGATATTTATCTTGATATAGGATGAACAGACTCAAATGCCACGTGAATTATGAAGTCGTTCTAAGAATTTTGCATATTTCTATTGAGCTCTGACTTGCCACTGCATCTTCTCCTATTATAGTACCTATAAGATTTTATCAATATTTCTTATTCCATTTCAGTCTCCAGCTGCCTTTTTTACTCTAAATAACTTATAGTTTTCCATATATGGTTGAACATTGACATTTCTGTAGATCATTCTGTTTCACTGAAATTATGTTGTTATTTTTCCTCTTTTTGTTGGTCGCAGAGACGTTGATTCTTATATTGATTTATAAAGCTTAAGTGATGACAATCTGCTGGGCTGCACTGGTTTGTGCATACTGCATTATCTCTGTGACTTGGAACCCTTAGCAGTTAGGTTGATTTTTTTCCTCCTGGAATTTCCTCTGCTTCCCTCTTTTTCCTAAGCACATGGACGATCAAACATAATTTTAATCAGAAAAAATTTTCAACTATATTTGAGAGTTGCCTGTTACCTTATGTATATATTTATCTTTATGAACTGTTAAAGGTGAATGAAAAGCTAACTTAAGTGTCTGTCATTTTTTCTGCATAAGGTTTTGTTCTGTTTGATCTTAACTGTTGTTGTTTCAGGTGTGCTAAGGGGACCCATGTGCATAATAGCCACTGCTCTGAAGTTAAATAATATGGAAAACAATAAACAATGTTATTGTATTTATGGCACATTGGGTGTGGTGAGATACCAAAACATATGAAGTCTACCTTCCTTTCTTCCTTCCTTCTTTCTTGTGTTTTTCTGTCTTTCATGTATTCATTCTTTAAGGGTTTACTCCTCAAACATATACTATGTACAAGGCACTGTATACGATGTCTCAATTAGGTAATTCTTACATATATTTTGAATACCCATATTAGATCATATTTTCAACATTGAATGAAAGAAGTTTACAGTGTTCTGTTCCTTAGGTGGATTTGAATTGAGAATATAACAAATCATGTTTTAATATCAATCTCAATAAATTTACAGACTTTGAAACTGTAACGGAATTTTTATTTGACCTTATAATGTAGAAGAGTACATGAATTATTAGCCTAAATTTTTTACATATATACCTCACACAAAATATGGAAATTTTACTTCAGAGGAAATTTAATGGAGAAAATATAATGAAAATGTATTTCCTCAAATCAAGTTTAGTGAATCAACCCCAAGGCTATTTGCTTCAATTTTCATTTATTTTCCTTACATTGCCATTCATAGCAGGAAAAAAATATCCCATAAGCACAAGACCATTAAATAAAAACTATTTCATTGAAAAACCTGTGCTTAAAAAGGATTATCTGATCCGCAGTTTGGGATTCTGCATATTATTAGATGACTAAGCTCCAAGTTTTAGCAAAGCAACCTTTCACTAAGTGCGTATAGGATTAGAAAGACTTTTTTAAAAATAGAGTCAGAAAAATAGTACAGTAAGTCCTGAATAGTCTCCTTCTGAGTAGGAAAGCAAAACAATTTTTGCCAAAACATGATTGTTTTTCTCCAGGGAAAATCACTTCAAACTGTCAAAGATTTACCACCAAAAATATATTCATTATTTCATGCATTTATCATCAAAATATATGCATTAATATCCAGGATGTGCAGAACACTGAGTTCATTGATATGATAGGTGCATACTAGTTCCCCCTTGCCAAGAATAAGTATGAAAATTTTTCTATCAATTGCCTATACCTGCACTATATCATCCTAGAGCAGGGTCGATAATGACAGCAGTAGTAGATTATAGTTTGCAAAGGTAACAGGACAATCATGAGAATCCTCCTAAGTTGCATAGGACAAAAGGATAATATGATGTAGTATATTGAACTATGGCTATGTAACCAGACTGAATTGGGTTTAACATCTTGCTCTTTATTATTGTCTCTGTACCCTTGGGCCATCTGTATAACTTTCCCTAGCTAACTTCCTTTACATGTAATATAGAAATAAGTATGTCCACATTGCAGAAGTCGATTGGACAATGAAGATTAGACACTGGTGTCACATGTACATAGTGGCCATCACCAGTCTCAGCCACTCATCTTTCTGTATCCTCATTGATATACACCAAACCTTTCCTACTTCTATTCAAGTCTCTTTTATTTTTATAATTTGCAGTTTTTAACCCATCTTACATATAGATTTGAAAACATCTCACATTCTACATATATATTTTATCCTTAATTATTTGTATCTCTAATCTGTCTTCATTTAAGATTTAACACCAGCCAAATGGCCATGGGTCAAGATAATCAAACCAAACCTAGTTACATTTGTATACCTAATTATCCAACAGAAGACTTCAAAAATATAATTTAATCTTCAGAATGATTCCCACCATCACCATCACCATCATGACCCATTGACACAATTCAAGCACCAATCTAAAACTCTAATTCTTGTTGTTTTTCTTTTTGCATAATATTCTCAATGGCATTCTTAATTTTGATTTTGCTTATTCTTATTTTCTTTAGGATATGTCTTTCTATTTAGTCAATTTGTGAATATTCCTACGTAATTTTAATTTACATTAATCAAATAATCTATATATAGTCCAACACTGTAGGTCTATATCTGATAATATTTCTTGTTTACTTTCAGTGTGTTATGTATGGTGCTGGATGATAGAGCCCCTTAATGGAGGTGACATGGCAAGGATTCATTTATCAAATCAAAGTCTGAACCACATAGATTCCAATAGCTTTTAGTCTGAAAAGAGATGCTAATAGTTAATCAAGCAGAGATAAAATGGCCTGGAGATCCCCAACACTTTTGAGGAAACAGTACATCATGGAACCCTAAAAGAAGATAGAGTCCAATTTGTATCTTTTGTCTGTATTGCCTTCTAAATCTTTGTAGTGTCTAATTTTAACAAAGTTATATGAACATATTTATAGTTAGTTATATCTGCAAGGTTTTTAATGAAAAACACAGCTCCTCTATTTCACATTTTTTCCACTTCACTCTTACTAGAGGTAACCAATTTTTAATCTCTTTTAGGTAATTATTTTGGTATTTATATATACGCCCATAAAATACACGCTAATGTTGCTTCTTTAGATTTTTTTAGTGTCAGGCATGAACTATTCACTCCCACTATGGAACACAAGCATTTAGTTATGTTTCCATAGACAAACTCCTCCCCCGACCTCACTCACCACAGATGCATCCTCTCTCCGTTCACCTATCCTTGAAACATGGTCATGTTGTAATTTTGGCTAGGTCAAAATTCATTGTTTACTTTGCTATGACTAAATTCTGTTCACATTTGAGCCATTTAGTCAACCATACTTAACCTTTCTTTCTACATCATATTTTGTTTTCCTGAAAGTTAGTCATTTGTGTGATTTTTATTTACTTTGTTTTCCATGTAGTTTTCATTAAAAAAAATCAACAAGAAAACCTCTCACTAGTTATCTAAATATCCCCTTGAAATTTAGACATATCATATATTTCATCAATTAATATTCCTAAGGGAGTCCTTTCTGGAGACAATAATCCTACTCCAATCAGATTTGGCAGCCTTCTCCATCTGTTCCACCATGGACCCTCCTTTGCTATAATCTAAAGGATTTCTTGATCTCTTTTCATTTTTGAGTATCCTGTGTCTGTGTCCTGCATCTTTCTTGTTTTTCTCCCTTGTTAGTAGAGTACATCCTCCAAGAACTATCTTTATTTTTGAGATCTGGTATATATTAAAATAACTTACTCTCACATATGTCTTGGCCAGAAATAGAATTCCAGGTGTAAATATTTTCTTCAAAATTTTGAAGGAACTACCCCATAAAATGCTATTTCCAATATTGCCATGGAAATTAAGTCATTCTTATGACTGCTATTATATGTAGGTGGGTCATATGTCCCAGTTTGCCTGAGACAGTCTCCTTTTATGCTTATTTTTACAGCATAGTTATTAATAGTGTCCTATTTGATATCAAAGGTGTTCTGGCATTATGTAGTTACTCTTTTCATATCAGAGTATATCTGATCTATAATGTTGTAATTCTTCTCTTTGTCCCATGTATTCTGAAATTTTGTGAGGATGTAGTCTGTTTTCATTTATTATTTTAAGTGTTGTCTTTCCCTCTTAAGAAGTGTTCTTATGTATTTCAATGGTGATTTCTTTCTCCTGGTTCTCTTTTCTATTCTTGAAATTCTGTTATTTCTACGTAGGATTAGTCTTCTAATTTTCTGTATTTTCTCTCTGACTTTCCATCTATATTTTGTTTTAAGCTATTTTCCAGGAGAGTTCATCAACTTTATTTTCAAAGTCTTGTAGTGAGTTCCCCCTGTCGTATTTTTAATGTGCAAGAGCTGCAAGCTCTTATTTGTTCTCTGTTCATTTCTGAATTGTATTATGTTCTTGTTCCATAGTTGCAATAACATTTATTTTGCTGAGCTGGGCATATTATTGGAAAATTTTTTAAGACACTTTAACTTTTCATAGTTGGTTTCTTCAAAGTTGCATTTTTTTCCTGTTTGTTTGATGGTCCCATTTCATGTGAAAGATTTTTCTCAGGTGTTTGGTAACCTTTGATTGGTTCCCTGTATTCAGTCATTGAAGATTTAAAAACTGGTTGGGAGTTCTGGGTGCTTGAGTCTAATCTGTGGACAGTGACCTTCCTGGCAGGGTGATTTTCCTGGCCCTTGACTTTACAAAACTCCAATGTCAATACCTTAGGAATTTTTTTTTCTCTTCTCAGATACTCCAGAAAAGTCCAATTTCCTTTCTAGTGGGAAAAGGTATAGCTAGCCAGGTTCTGGAAATCGAGTGGTGGATGTTGCTCAAAGTGGAGAGGGTGGTCTTAGTATTCAATGTATGTCTGTTCTTATTCCCTTGTTTTCATAACGGTTCCAATCTCAACTTTATGATGTTTTCCCCAATTCCAAGCACTTGCTATGGTGGTGTGGGGGACATCATTTGGCTACACAGACGAGAGAAGGCTTTTGCTACTTCTTAAGTAGACTTTTAACCAATTCTCTTTATTTATACCAACTAACTTGCAGACACACACACTCTCAAAGGTTCCTGGTACCACCAAATTTTATAGTTTAGGAAGACCATGCAATGTCAATTTGGCTGGTGCTCTGCAGCCCCCTTGCCTGCTTGGGAGTCATTTTCCTTGGATCTGGTCTGTCTTGTACCTTCTGTTCATTTGCTGTTCAGCCATCAGAACTGCTTTGTGGGGCCTCTTCTCCAACTCCATTTCCTGTGGATTTATGTTTAACAAATAATTGCCTTACTGTTGGGTGGAGGCATTTTAAAGAAAGCAAAAGTTGATGCAACTGTTTAATCTATCAGCTTTATCTATATGCCGTAGTTGTGTTATATTATTTTTAACAACCAATCACTAACTATAAAGTCAGATCTAAATGTGATCTTGAAAATTCATTCTCCTGTTGGTCAAAAATCTAATCTTCACTATTCCTAGTAAATTCAATAAATTTTGAGTTTTCTCAGTCAATTGAAAAGTTATTACAATCCCCGTTTTCTTTCTGTTCTTTTGTACATGAAGATCTCTACTAATGATCACAATTTTGACAACTCTTCAAATCTGGAAACTATTAATGCCACATTTCTGGCACTATTAACTGCACAAGAAAGTGGCATACTAGTCTGTCCTACTTGCTGAGACTACATGCCTAAAACTCTATATAGGACTTATAATCGACTGCTTTCATATCACACTCAGATAGGATGGGGATGTAAGTAGAATCCCTGTAAAGTTTACCAATTTCCCAGTTGTTATTCTGCAAACCAAGAACAGAATCTAGCTGATCTCAGATTCCCATATCTACCTGGGCTTCTAATTATTTTACTCTTCTCCTATTCCTCTAGCCCAGATATTTTTATTTACCTAAGAAGAGAAAGGACAGGTAACTGAGTCAGACCTTTGACTTAGCATGCAATTTTCCTAATTTATTATTTAGGTGAGAAACCAAGGTTAAACTTGTTTTGTTCCAACTTTCTGCCTCCCTTCCTCGAGGCACCAAGATGAAGATTAGTTTAAATGGAGGCAGGCCAAAGTGTAAAATAAATTTATATACATATACATAAATGTAATGTATATATGTATATAATTAACCAAACAAAATTATAGCCAACTATATTTAAGTTTCACTTGTCATACTTAATAAATTAGCATAGTAATTTATATAATGTAATTGATATATAAATTTTATATAAAATCATTTTTTTGCTTAATATAACATCACCGGCAATGGTACATCATTAATTATTTTTATTTTCTATTACCGTTGTTCAATAAATAATCTTAGTATTCAAATTGTGTATGAAATTCCTGTCAAACTCTCCAAGTATTTTGTAAGCATAAATTTCTAGATGTAGAATTACTAGATTAAAAGTAAAGAACATATAGAATTTTATTATTGAATATGACAAAATGATTTCAAGGCAGGTCTCACTAATTTACACTATGAGCAGTTTTAGAGAGTCCCTTTTTTACTGCTTCCTCACAAAAACTTTTCCAAGTAAAGGAGACAACCTCAGTAATTTGAATACTCCCCTTACTTCAGAAAATAGGTTGCTCACTTTGATAGAAACAAATTAGACAAAGTAGCAGGAGGTTGTCAAATATGAACAACCCACAAAAACCCTTGTCCACATGAGTGAGGCAAAATACAAACCAAAAATCAGAACAGGCCTCTCTGATCACAACATAAAAAACAAACACACAAATAAATGGAAGTCTATTTTTTGAGTATTCGCTCATGAGCTTTGGAAATAAGGACAGATTTTGGTACATAGTTGCCTATGGACCAGATTTGGTAAAGGAGGTTGAATGTGTCTGGTCTAATTGACATTCAAGAAGTTGAATCTTTTCCACCTTAACTACATAATCATGGCATGTGAAATTGACTTTTAATTATCAGCAATCCACCTAAATAAGGTAAGAAGCAGAAACTCTGTGAAGTATCTGAGGCAAGTTTTAATTGTCCTGAGGAGAGTTTGGAGCAAAACGTCATAAAAAGAGCTTTAAAATCTCTGAGTCCTTGTTACTTTTAGTCCTGTATTGTTCATCTATTCAATAATGAAAGATGATAGGTTCCAAGACAACCATGCTAACAATTAAATATAGGTGGGAATTGGTTCCTAAGAATAAGTGTAAACTGGCAGGGTCTTATTATAATATAATCCCAAAACCTGGATCCCGGAGTAGTAATAAAAATACCCCCCAAAATCTATAGCACATACTATGAGCCAAGTATATTTTTAAGTGCTTTATATATGATTAGTCCTTTCAATTTTCAAGATAGCCCTCTGAGGGATGTGTAATTATTATACTCATTTTATAGATAATGAAAATAAGCACAGAGTTAAGTAACTTGCACAAATTCAAAGGTCTGATGAAAATCCGAAAGGCCTAGATAATCTGTTCAAAGCAGTTGCCTTTATTGACTCAGTATAATATTGGTAAAATATATCATTATAAACACCAAACAGTTTTACAGTTTTATCTGTAATTTCCCAGTTAGATTAGTACACGTATTTCTCACTAGAATAATGACTACATTTTTTATTAAAATCTACTGGCATAGTCATCTTGGCATATAGGTCTGCACAAATATCTATCTGGACAGCCTGTACCTTCACAAGCATGTGCTGTTTTAACAAATAACATCCATCTTGCTAGGGAACTGACTTAGGACTAGAGGAAATTTCTATCATATGAGTTGTGGAGCCCATCTGAGACCAACACTACACAATTTTTATTTTAAATCTTCAACTATTCATAGAAGAAATCTTAATTATTGTGGGGACACATTTAGGAAAGTTTACTAGATTAAAAAAAAAATGTTTAAACACTAGTACTGCAATTCAGCTTAACTCCCTTTTCACAAAAATAAGGTGCAATTTATACACCCTACATGTTGCAAGTTGCCCTCGGCCAATACAAGTTAGAGCATATTTAATCAATTAGTCCCTAGAAATATGAGACTCTGTAGGGACTGTGGCCAAGTTTATCTAAGATGGAAGCAAAGTTGCCTCCATGTTGGAGATTTTTAAGAATTTCACTTGAGATGGTGCCGTAGGACAACACTTGTCCATAAAGAATTTCCAGTTCCTACACCGGCAGAACTTAGGACAGATATAAATTTGTGAGTGGCTGGGAAATATAAAATATCAGACTAAACAAAAATAGGACCAATCCTTTCCTGAAACCATTGTGAAAATGCTTCCCCACTGGTTGACTTCTACTAATAAGTAGACGATCCAGCAGGGAAGCTAATAGTAGAGAACCATTTTAAAATAGTATTACATTTATGTACTGATCTCTCAAGACTCATCAAGTCATTCTTCAGGAACTCCAGGAGATCTTTTTTTTTTCCCCTCTAGCAGAGAGGCTGATAATGAATAAAGAAGTCCTAAATCATCCATTTTTGGGTACTATTAGGACTTTACCAATGATTTAGAGATAGGTGAAGAAGAAAGGCACAATACTTAGTCAGGTTTGTTCTCTTAAGTTATATCGTTCTAACTAGAACCTAGACTTTCCAAAAAAGATCCAACTAGATTAAGACTTGTCCTGAAAATGTAGAGATAACTTCACAAAATAGCTGTAGCTGCTCAGAATAACCTCAATTCCAAATTCTTCTTGGCATGAACGTTGTAAGAAGTGATCAGGAGGATAATACACCAGGCTTTCTCCTCTCTGGCCATGTCAAGGTGGAAAGTGGTCTTATTTAAAGAAACAATGCTCAAGGCAGGCTGGGTATGTGTGGTTTCAGAAGTATAGCTGTAGGGCATCCCCTGTGCCTTGTCCAGCAATACTCTGCTTAGTCCGGGCTGTCACATGATTGTCTTTCCTATGTATAATCTTGCACGTGTCCTTCCTTCCAGTTGTTTGCAGAGTTAATCTCAAATAAAATGTTTACAAATATCTAATATAATTGAGTTTGAAAGACAAAATTTCTCAAGTTTTGGTATTGTTAAATGTCATGAAAGAACACTAAAACAATTACGTCCTTTACAGAGAGTATCACTACTGGCTTTTATAAGATTAATCCTACAGCTTGAGAATTTTTGGCAACCATATCATACCACTGTCATAAATCAAAAATGCACTCTATTAAAACTACTTAATAAAAAATTGGCCCTAATAATATTAGCAGTTGGTATTATTTGCTATATTTTCCATTCATCTATTATATACTAATATAACAGAAAAAATTGCTAAGCATTTATCCATATAAAATATTGAACATCTAAGGTTTTTTTTTAACTTGTCTTTCCTGTTAATCAGAAACTAACATAAGTGCCTTGTATTGCTGGACCCTGTGCAAGGAAATTTAAATACATTTCCTCACTTAATCCACAAAACAACCTCACATTGTAGATATTATTATCCTCATGTTACAGTTAAGAAAAATGAAACAGAGAGAAATGTGTCAAGGGTCAAAGGGTAATAGTGGGCAAAACCATCATGCTGAGTTACAATAACCTAGGTTAAAAGTTTTTTGTTTAAAATCACTGTGGGTTAATTATTCTGCTTATGTGTATATGTAGTATAAAGTCTTTACACATAAATAATTATGCTTTAATAAATTATTTTTATCCTATTATGATGCCACAATTGTCTTGACTAATGTTATGCTAGATATCTTATAGTTATTTCAAATAAAATACCAAATGTTAAACAGAAAATGACTTTTAAATTAGTAATTCAGTGTAAATTTCAAATAAAGGCAGGTTAAAACATTTTTAGCTTGATAAAATCTTGTAATGTGGTATGATTAACATAATTTCTTATTGTGGTTTCACTTCAATGTTTTCATAACGTAAATAGTTTAGCTATCACTCTATGCAGATGTTCATGAATTATTGATCTAATCTCTGTTCAGCCAAAATCACTTTGCTCCATTTTTTCCTTAAATGGCATATATTATGTAAAAATACAAAGAAAGAACTCGATTATTCACGATAGAATGATGCTTTCAAAATATACCAACATTCCTTAAAATAGATTTGAGCAATGATCGGTGACATGAACCCTATTTAACTTCTAAAAATATTTATGAGTCATATTTATTAGACATATTTTGTCGGTTAAAAACAACACAATAACTATAGAACAAAAGAAGATTTGATTACTAAATTCAATATTATAGTCAGGTTATAAGGTTTGAATTTCTCAGACCTCCCTTCCAATTAATCTGTATATAAACATCTAAGGTAGAATGCAGTGAATTAGTTATCTCGAAGATTACCATTCTTTAAAGTAAAATATGCTAGTGTTAAAATTGGACTCCTATAAAATGTTAACTTTGAGCCTGTGCTATAAAGCTATTTGAGGAAGGCAAAATTGGTTTTATTGTAAATTTTTGTTTCACTTGAAGTCCTCAAGAATATTCAAGGACAAAAATGTGTCTCTGATTTAAAAGGGTATCTATTTTTATATGCATGTGAAAAGTTTCATGCAGCTTTTCTATCTAATTCAATCCCTCAGTATACTGCAAAGTCAGTTTGAAAATCTTTCTTTCTTCATATCACACTGAAGGTTATTTTCAAACAAAATCTCCTGAAAAGAAAATTTAGGTATCCAGGAGAAGAGAAAAGCACTGATTAGTTGGTTGGATAAGAAATGTGTGACGCACTGTTCTGTCCTTTTATTTAGATGGAAAAAGATGAATATGTGATGTTTCTTTTTCTTTCAAAGCAATGCTATGTACTATAACAAACACTAACCAGCATGTACATTGCTGCTGGGAAAACACATTTGATGAGGGATCAGAAGTTTCCTCCTATTCATTGAGGTGATAAAAATAACTTCTAAATAATAATTCAGTTGAGAGAATCAGGAAGGATTAGGTTTGAGCCTTTGATTTGAAAACTATAAATGATGAAAGCAGAGAAGGAGTAGGAAGAGGAGAAGGATGATGCACAGAATTAAGAAGGCAGAGGAAGGCATGTAAGGAGAGAGGAACCCAATACACATCATAGCTGGTTCCCTCTTTTTCAGGAGGAAGAGTGTTATTGCCTTTATGAACACACTCTTTAACGACCTTTTATTAAGCACTCATTATCCAGTATGTGATTTATATAAATTATCATATTTAATCCTTATAACAATAATGTGGTTTTCATAAATAAGAATTGATAACCAAAAATTAAGTAATTTGCTCCTGATCATAGAAACTGGGTGCAAACATGCTTCCTAAACTCATTCTTTTTCCATTATATCAAACACTTTAGTTTTGGGTCCTCTTGCTTTGAATCATAAGCTGTTTTCACTTATTCTTCAGTCTAAGAATACATATTCTTCAGTCTTGTATTCGCATATTCAAATGTATGTCTTTCATACATCCCATCTTGGCTCAGCTCAAACAGCATCTTATCAGTGAAATGTTCCCTGATTCTTCCATATAAGGAATTCTTTTACTTCAGAATTCAGTTCTCCAAGTCCTTCTTGCACTGTATCTTGCACAACAGTTAACTTTGTAAATATCTCCACTAAATTGTAACTTGTTTGAGAGCTGTTCTTTTGTCTTTCATTTCTAAATTCCCTACATCTCAACAAGTGTTAAATATATAATAATTACTGAGGAACTGTTTCCTTCTTGAATGAAAGACAAAAGAGTTGACATATAATAATGTAATAATAATAATAATAATACTAGTCTGAAGTTGTCAAGTAGGATTCACACAAACGTTTGTGAATGTTTCAAGTCAATTTAATTTGAGAGCTTTAATTTTCTTATCAGTAACATGGGAAAATAGTTTCTGCCTCAATTCCACAGATTTTAGGTGCTGATGTATAAAATGTATTCATGATGATGTATGTTAAAAAGTACATAACTATTATTACAAATACATTTTTGTTTATAAGGAAATAATATTTCACTATATGAAAATAAAGAGAAAAAATATTTATAAAATCAACTTTTTCTTCTCTGTCTCCAAAGAGTATAACAATCTTATATCTAGGCCTGCGAAAGAGAGACGTTATTGGAGGAAGAAACTTTTTTGAAGTAAATTTATCTTTTTTGCATGAAGAAAGGAAGGAATAGGTTAACTATAATAACAATCCATGATGAAAAATAAACACTTTCTTTATCATCTATTACTTTCTAGATACTTCTATGGGTATAGAGAAATAAAATTCTATGTAACACTATTTCAACCCTGGAGAGTATACTGAATGTAAGGCTGAGTTACTAGTCACAACTATTTATATCATGTTATCATATAAAATAAAGGTGTAAATAATGGTACTGGTACACAAGTGAGGAATAATTAACTCTGCCTTTGGGTAGGGTAGGGAAGTCAAGAAAAATTAGGGAAAGCTCCATGGATATGGATGGGACGTCTGTGAAGACACAATATCAAGAATCGTCTTGAAGAAGTGGTAAGAATTTTTCAGTCAGCCACATTTGGAAAGGACATTCCAGATTCAAGAGGGAACAGGGAAGAAATCAAAAAGGCTCAATGAAAGTACATTGTGTTTTGGAAATGACAGCAACTATTTTCCACCTAGAAGATGCTTTTCTGCAAACCTCCATTATATTTGGCTTTACAAATACTGATTTATCAGCTGGAAATATGAGGTTTCCAGATAGGCAAATAGCAAGCAATTTCTCAGTTTGAGTATATTTCAAATATATTAAGAAGAGAAATTCTGAAATGTTATATTAATGAAGAAATATTAAAAGAATTGAACTAAATCAAAATATGTATAATGGTATTGCTATGATTATATTGAGTTTTCAAGTGACTTTATGAATGAAAATGAAAATACTAAGTAATAATAACAACTGTCATATAATGACTTAAATTATTGTCTACTTAACCCTCTCACCTATTAGCAGCTAGGGAATAAGAATAGTTAAAAAAAAAAAAAGAAAGAACAAATATAAGAACTCTAGCAGCTTACTTGTTAAAATCTATGTAAGCCAGAAGGTAATGGATTGAAATCTTTAAAATATTGAGAAAGAGAAAAAAAAAAGTCAGTTTAGAATTCTATACACAGCTAAATTATCTTACGAAATTTAGCTTAGAAGAATTAAACACATTTTAATAAAAACAAAAGCTAAGAAAATCTATTACCAGAAGAGACCTGCACTAAAATAACAAAACAAGCAAACTTCAAACTTCATAGATTTGCAGGCAGATGAAAAATATAACAGATGGGAATATGGAAATTTGGGTCTACACAAATGAATGAAGTGTGATGATATGGCAAAGACATGTGTAAATTAAAATATATTTTCTGATTTCTAATGCAAATGTAATAATATATTTTGAGTTTTTAAATATATATTTGGAAATTGTATGACTATAATAGTATGAAAGATGGGAATGAGAAAATTGATGTATACACTTGCAGGATTTTTACCCTATAACTGAAGTGATATATTATTTAAAAAGTTGACTGTAATAAAATAAACATATGTGGTATAAACTGTAAAGAAATAACTGATAACAAAGCAAAGCTAACAAGAAAATAATGATTATAAAATGCCACCATAATATTCAATTAAATATTTGGATACAGAAAAAGAGAGAAAAGAACAGAAATAGATTAAACAAGTATTGAAAATTTGTGCCCAATTATATTGGTAATTAATGTTAAATATTCTGGGCATTCCGATTAAAGCCAAAGATTATCAGATGGATAAAAACACAATTCATAAAAAATGTAGACAAAAATCTGTATGAATATAGAAGACTTGATTAACATTATCAATTGAAAGTTCATATTTATAGAACTTACCACATAACAGTAGCAGATTTCATATTGTATTCAAATGCACATGGAATATTCACCAAAGTAAGTTAACTTATTGGCCACATTTTAATAAATTTAAAGATACTGAAATCTTAAAAATCCTAAAGAGGTATGTTGTCTATCCACAAAGGGACTAGCCTAGAAATCAATGACAAAATGAAGTCCAAAATATGTGAATATTATATAAGAAACTTAAAAAGGGATCCAAAAAAAAAGAAAGAAAGAGCAATGGAAAGTAGGAAATATTTTCAATGGAAAAAAAATCCACATCTGTGGGAGGCACCTGAAACAGGGCTTAGATGTAAATTCACAAATTTACATGCTTAGCGAGATGGCAGAATAGGGAAGTCCCAGCCCTCATCCCTCCATAAAAAGGCTGATAAAACAGTGATATTTGGGGCAAAATACCTTTATAAGAACTCCAGAATCCAGTTAAGAAGTTGCAACACCCCAGATGAGCACAAAACCAAAAAACCAAAAAACAAAGCAACCCACTTTGAAATGTGTCAACTTTAAACCTGGCAAAGAGTAATATTATTAAAGTAAAGTGAGTTTATCTGGGAATAGCAGAGGAATTGCAATTCAGGACAAGTAGGCTATGGGGAACCATAGGCAAGTCCCAAGAGACAAAAGGAGGGTCAGGTTTTAGGAGGAAACTGGGGAGGACTGTTTTGAACAAAAGTTCATTAGAGAAGAACAAGAGTTGAGATTGTGGTGGTTTCTCATTGGCTGTAAGCAGTAATTAATGCATTGTTGCTGGGGCAGGGAGGGGTCTTCCTTCTTTTTCTTAAAAGCAGGAGATGAAATTCCTATGTGAAAAATGTCCTCTCTTGCCAAAATAATTCTTACCTTCCTTCTTTTTGCTGGTTATGCATGCAGCAAAGAGTGGTACATGTATGACAGCGCCCCCTGAAGGGCTTTCTGACTCCATTTTAATTGAGGTTTCCTTTATTTATTTTCATAAATGGATAAAAAAAAAAAGTGACAGCCCCTCTCCGAAGCTGCACAGCTCCGCATCAAGAGAGATTCGCTTGGCTCGTGATTTCTTTCTTGCAGAAAAGAGGAGTGAAGACTGCATTTCACATCTCTAGCCTTTCTGTGTGATGCCCAAGAGACCTACTTCTGTCTCACCTCACTGAGAGCGCTGAGGCAACAAGAGTAGCTAGAATGCTTGTGGGCAGCTAAGAACAAAGAAAGGGAGTCACGGCTATCAGCGCTGCACGGCTCTTCGGGATTGAGTGAAGGCGCACAATCCTGATATTTCTCCTTCAGCAGTAAGGGAGAGAAGCAGAGCTTGCACCCAGCATCCTGGTATTTCAGTGCTCTGTCCTGGGGAAAGGGGGTGGGCAGCTCTCAGCCAGGACACAGCCCTGCAGGGTGGGCAGAAGGCACACAATGCAGAATCTTCTCAGTCAAGAGGAAGGGAGAGAAGTGGATATTGCACTCAACATTCCAGAATTTCACTGCATGTGGAAAAGAGAGGAGGGAAGTGTATGGAGGCCAACTAGGCTCTGCAAGATTGAGAGAAGGTGCAAATCCTGAGATTATCCCCCTAGGAAGGAGGGAGAGGAGTAAAGCGTGCATCCAATGCCCCAGCTTATTAGTGAACAGCTCTAGGGAAAAGGGGAGGGTGGTTTATGGCGGCTAGCATGGCTCTGTGAAAGCAAGAGATGGCTCACAACCCTGAAACTTCTCCTCCAGGAGGGAGAGAGAGGGATGGAGCGTGCACATCCACAAAAAACATTTGAAAGGTTCCCAGAACCTTTAGCCAGGGTGATTGGTGAAGGTCTTTCCCTGTCAAAATCAGTCCTTAAAGACTGAAAGTGGCAACAATTATATAAGAATTCACATGCTTATATAAGCAAAGAAAGGTAGAAAATTACTCATGTAAATTTTTACCTGATGAAACTAGATAAAGAGAAAATTAAACTCATGTTAAGAAGAAGCAAGAAAATATTAAAAAACGAAATCAAAATGGAAAGTGAATGAGCAATAGAAAAAACTAAATGAAAAGCTGTTGTTTTTTTGAAAAACGCTAAGAAAATTCATAAACATTTAGCCAGACTGATCAAGGGGAAAAGAAAAACAGACAAACTATCAATCAGAAAAAAATAAAGGGGCCAGCCTGGTGGCGTAGCAGTTAAGTGCACGGGCTCCACGTCGGCGGCCTGGGGTTAGCAGATTCGAATCCCAGGCACAGACCTACACATTGCTTATCAAGCCATGCTGTGGCAGTGTAACATATAAAGTAGAAGAAGATGGGCACAGATGTTAGCCCCAGGCCAGTCTTCCTCAGCAAAAAAGAGGAGGTTTGGCATCAGATGTTATCTCAGGGCTAATCTTCCTCAAAAAGAAAAAAAAAAGAGGAGATACCTTTATCTTTAGAAGTTAAAAACACATAAGGACATATTTTAAGCAACTCAGTTTTTATTACCATAGATTAGTTTTGCCTGTTTTCAAATATCATATATTAATATGATTTTTTTGTATTCAGCTTATTTTGCTCTGATATTATGTCTAAGGTATTCATCCATGTGGTTGAGTGTATTGAATAGTACTCCATTGTGTATATATGTATGTGTGTGTATATATATATATACCACAACTTGTTTATGCAGTCTCTTGTTGATGGGCATTTGGATTGCTTCCAACTATTACTTAGAGAAAGATAGAGCTGCTATACCCATACTGTTTTCTTGTTATTATTTTCAGGGGTGGACATCTACCCTGAGTTTTAGCTAGACATGTGGCCACTTAGTCAGAGACTACATTTCCATTGTCCTTTTGAATTGAATATCGCCATTGTGACTAAGTGCTGAACAATGGATGCAAGTAGAACAAATGTGGGCATCTTTAGGATAATATATTTATGAAGCATCTACTTGCTCTTTACTTATTTCAGTCTGAATCAATGAAACATGGGCATGATTCTGGTGAGCTAACTCCAGCCGTTTGAATTCCAGAAAAACAAGATAGAAGGAACCTAAGTCTCTGTCTTCAAAGAACTGCTCTCCTCCTCCCACACTCAAACCTTGGAACTCTTCCTTCTGGATTTTTGCATAAGAAGAATAAAACTTCTATTTTTCTTGAGCCTATATATTTTGTAGTTTCTTTGTTACATCAACTGGGTCTATATCCTAATCAACATAACATACACTTTTCTTATTTATATCTTCGGTGAAAATATATATAGTAGAGTGGTTCTCTAACTTTACTAGAAGGATAATCTGGAATTATTACTAAAAAGCAGATGTCTATGGTCCATCCCAGGGTATTCTAATAAGTTAGGGCTAGAGTGGGACCCAGATATTCTACATGAATTTGAAACACAAGGTTTGAAGATCAAGTTTTAGATAAACTTTTCTAGTATTTTTTTTTTTTTATACTTGGACCAATTGTTGATTTTTTTTAAGGTCAAACACATATGTCTAAAAATGTTATTTGGGCATCTTTAAAAAAATAGAATGACAAACTTATTGTAAGACGTTAAGCATATGGTATAAATATGTGATCACTCTATGTCAGGAAATTTTTAAAAAGGTATATCCTATAATAGAACGACTTATATGTTAAGGTACATATAGAGAAGAGAAAGCCATATATTTTCAGAAATAAACAGGTACCTACCATCTTTCAGCAGAAAAGTGCCATTGAGAGTAAATGATCTTGTACAGTTGCAAAGTCAACTGCACAATTTCAATTCTTTACACAAAAGTTTCACTTAATATGTGCCATTATTGTATTTTGATTACCACCCTAACCATGGCAACCATTCCAAATGATACTAATACTTTTCCTCAACATTTAAGCCAAAAACATTTCATTGATTTTCCTTTGCACAATTGTGGCATGCTAAGATTTTCAAAAATACTTCTTATAAACTAAGAATAACACAAAGAAAAAATTTACAGAATGTGCATATATCATGGAAATAATCTCTTTTCTAAGACACTGTTGTATAAGCTGTTATGAGCTGAATTGCATCCCCCAGAATCCACATGTTGAAGCCTTTACTCCAAGAATATGACTGACTTACTCAGAATATGACTCCATTTGGAGATAAGACATTTAAAGAGTAATTAAGTTACAATAAATTCTTTAGGGTGTATGCTAATCCAATATGACTGGTGTCCTTATAAGAAGAGACTAGGAGGCAGAACATACCGAGTCATCATGTGAAGACACTGGAAGAAGATGGCGGTCTACAAGACAAGGAGAGACGTTATAGAAGAAACCAACTATGCCAACACTTTGATCTCAAAGTTCTAGCCTCCAGAATTGTGAGAAAATAAATTTCTATTGTTTAAGCCACCCAGTGTATGGTACATTCATGTGCCACATAAACCAATGTTTCCATCAACAACGGACCACATATACGACAGTAGTCTCATAAGATTAGTACTATATAGCCTAGGTGTGTAGTAGGCTATACCACCTAGGTTTGTGTAAGTACACTCTATGATGTTCACACAATGACAAAATTGCCTAATGATGCATTTCTCAGAACATATCCCCATCATTAAGTGACGAATGACTGTACTTTGTTATGGCAACATTAGCAAACTAGTACATGAGCCTAAGAAAAATATTCTCAACTCCAAAGATCTGATTATATTGCTTGGCATTTTCTTAATTTCCCTCTGCTTTTTGCTTTCTGCCAATGTACATATACCAGGTTCATGTTATTTCCATCAATGAAAGGTGAATCATTTTCCATATTGTAATATCCTTAAACTTGCAGAAAATATAACATTCCAACTACTTCAAGTTTCAATTCTAAAGGTCCAAGAAAGACATAAATAGTTGGGAGCTGGGAGTATAGAGTTACCCTATTTAATTCAAATCTACCTTTGACACTCATACTTCTTGATTTTAGGCTTTGGCTTTTAATAATCTTTAAAATGGGAGTAATAATAGTGTCTACTTTAAAATGTTATAAGGATTAAGTGAGATAATAAATACAAGGCACATAGAATTGTATGTGATAATAATCAGAGTAACCATATAATTTATCGTCAAACCAGGATGCTTTTGAGAGTGATAAAGGCTGCTCCTCATAATCACGCCAGCACATAGTCATCAACTGGCACTATGTGGGCAAAGGAAAACATAGTAAATATGAAATGAATATTAGTTGTTTTTATTAATAACTGATAATCAAAAATGTTAAAAAAGGATATAACTTAATGTCCCTATAGTTCCTGGCACAGATATAGGTTTCATTCACTTCTCTATAATTTCATGACCCCTCTCACCCATTTTGTAACGTGACCATGTCCATTTCAAGCTTTCAATAGAGTAGGTATTGTGGGATGCCTTTCCTGTGTATAGCCTCCTGAATGATCAAATCAGATTTGTACCTCTTGACTATACTCACATCAGGCACAGATGAGACATAGCCATATACCTAAGGATGGAAATCTGATCCCCACAACATGATCAGAGACTTAACAGATTTCTCTCTTTCAAGGATGTGAAATAAGATACAAACTTGTCTGGCATTGGTTATCGCGCCTATAAGGATGTGTTGAGTCAGGATTGGTATGCAAGTTCAGCCTTGTACACAGAGGGGGTCGTACGTCAGTGCCTGTGCCTTGGGTTGTTTTCTCAAACCTGACAATTAGCCTCATTTTACTTGAGTGATTTATCTTGTGTGATTTGCTTCATCTTTCAGCCAAGGAATCCTTAAACCACTCAGATTAAAACTATTTTAACAATAAACAACTTTAACTAGCATATACTAAGAATAAGCAAGCAAGCTGTGAAAGAAAGTTCAATATCTCAACACAGGCAGGCTTAACTACTACGATATATAACGCTGATTGCACATAAAATACTGTGGCAATAAACCCCTGGTAGAGCAAGGGTTTTTTTGTTTGTTTCTTTTTGATATGTACTTTAAAATTTTATTTATCCCCACACAAGTCTTTGCCAGGCTTTCCAACTAAGAGTAAGAAATAATGCTTCTTAAAATACTTTGAAGATGTTCACAAAGGCATGATAAATGAACGAAGAATTAACAATTCACCTTACTTTCTATTCATTACATTAATGGTTTGTGGATAAGAAAAGATTCAAGCTCACGAATGCTACGCCTCAATGTTTAGACAATTTATACTTGCCAAAGCTGACATAAATGTAGATAAATACTGTTTTTTGACAGATTTGGATTTGCTTCAGAAATTATCTGTCAGGAGGTTGGAATGGGTCAGGTTAAAAAAACATTTATTCTTAAAACAACCACCCATACCAAAATTAGGCTCCATCGTTTTCAATTTTAGTGTCTGAAAAAAATGAACCTATAAGACCTTTTCAATATTTGCAAGTAATAACCACACAATTTAATCTCCTTTAAGCAGCCTTACTTCTATTTTTTCATAGGCACAGAATTTGTCTCCTTAGAAATTGCAATCTTAGGCCTCAGAAAAACAATATTTCATGCTGTGAGGTCTCTATTTTATGTGACTGCATTTGACATGTTCCCTAAGATTCACATCAAGGAAAATAGTTTCAGAAAAAAACAGTTCTTTTGGAAAACAGCTTATCTCTTACAGAATATCTTTAAAAGAATTATATCTAGCTTTAAATATCTATATGTTAATATCAATTATTGCCCTCATGTTGTATTGTGTTTTTTATTAATCTTTAAAACCCCAAAGGCATATACGATCATGTAATTTATATTTTTTTCCTCTGTATAAGAAACCTGGCACAAATGACTTCTAATAAAAGTTGTGGATGATAATAATGGATAACTGATTCAAAGATTTATACTGTCCTTACACTTCTCTTGTTTCTTCTGAGTTCTTCCTCATACTTTTCCGACACTGCCACTTGTGAAGAGACATGATGATTGATGGATGATAGTATCAGGCATCGTGCTCATCATTCCTTTGTCCATTTCAAACTGCTAGTAACTAATCCAGTAATGATTCACTTGGGCAGTTTGAGGACAGAGAGGAGGTGTTTCCACTAGCTTCCTACTTTTCCACTTTCCCTATTCCCCACAGCAGGTGTTAGATTGTCTGACTCCATTCAAAATTTGATGAAAATTTAACTTTAGACATATTTTAAATTTTTAAAATCCTTCAACAGTGATAGCAGTAACTTCTCAGAGTTCTAAAGTTCTCTGAAATCTATTGTCTCTCTTGCTATTTAAAAAGGCAATGTGAGCACACAGCAACCAGCTCAGGTAGCAACACCCATATATTTTCCCAACAACCTCTTGCTTTTATAAAATCTTTTGATTCATTCTTTGCCTTCCGACACCTGTGTTTAAGGAGTTTAAGGGTAATCATTTTCCCACAGGTAATAATTAATCCAAACCATCTTCTATGGGTTTAAAGCACTCAAAAATAAATAAAACTCTCAAAAAGGGATCAAAATATCAGCCTTTTCTTATCAATAGTAATGCTGGGCTGCAGAGCAAACTTGAATCTACAGCCACAGGCATGCTGCATATTGTGAATTCAGGTACCCATATTTGCAGATTTCTCACCGGTAGGAACACAGCCTAATCTGGTAATTTTGCCATACTCAAGAGAGAGAAACTTAAATTCTATGGTCAGGCAAAAATGCAGAGACAAGAAAGACATAGAGATGGTAATAGCAACATTTAGTACCTTTGTTTTACTCAACAGAGAAAAACGAACCCATGGGTGATAGATTCTCAACATGTGATAAATCACTCCTTTCATGAAGGGATAAAGTGTAATAGATGGAAAGGAGAGCAGAAATTTCCTCCAAAGTGGGTTCCTTAGGGGCATGGAAATGCCTTCATGAAAACAGAAGGAATGGAGAATATGGGTACTTTAAAATTTACCATTACCCTTCTGGATGATATCCCATTGGTTTCTCTTAACTGGTTCACTGTTCTGGACTCCAGGTCACCTCTTACATTTGAATGCTCTCTTTATTTCACTGTTCACCATGACGTTGTTAGTGCCCCTTCATTCCTCATCCTTGATTCCTTCAAATCCATCTCGGCCTGGTCAGCTAAGCGCCCTCAACAAATGGAGGGGCCAGGGGGTATGTGTTTATGTGTTTTACTATTTTTAGTGTGGACTTCAAGGTCAGCTACATAATTTGCATAGCCCAGTGCAAAATATAAATTCAGGGGCCTTTGTTTAAAAAATAGAAAAATAGTGCCATTACAAGTACTAAAACAAAGCTTTTTCTTCCTTCAATAGTCTTTCCCTTGACATGACATGCTGTTTTTAATTTGTATTTTAATGTTGTTCTAAGTAAAGACAAGTTAAAATGTTAACTTATCTATATGAATTTTATCATTCATCTCAATATTGTGCAATTCCAGTGTTAAATGCAAATATAAAAGCATTCAACTAACGTGCAGAATCACCTAATGACACAATTCATATTTCATAGCTCATACAGTCGTATGTATTTTGTTCTTACCAGAATAATGGAAATGTTGCACAAAACTAACTTGGTTGTTTTTCTTTCACGTAATATGTGCACATTCTGCCAACATTGTCTACTTTTGGCTTATTAATGAGTAAAGAAGGAATGAAAGAAAAGGGTACCATGGATTGCTTTATCTTTCCTGTTCATTCTACGTCATCATTTTTAGTGTAAGTGGTTGGTTAAGACAGGGAAGTAGCATGAGTAAGAAAGAATAAGAGAGGTTCCTAGGCTGTTTGTGTTTCTTAGAATGCCACTGTCTTCCTTCTGTATTCAAAGTAAATTCTGATTCAAACAGAAAGTGTGGTCTCTTGGGTTTGTCAGTGCTCCTGCTTAATCAGTCATTGATGGAACATACTTTGTACTCATTTTCAGACTCACTGAACTCCCACACATTATGAGACCACTGGAATCCTGTGCAGCATGGTGACTGCTACATGCAAATGGCACAGCAAGAAATGACAGACATGCATGTTGCACATATCTCCTCTGCTCACACATATGCTTGATTGTACCATTGGAAAACCACAAGTTCAAATTAAGAACTTAAGATAGTGAAAGCACGTCATTAAAGCAGCTTTGTAGTACTGAGCAAGGGCCCCTAGAAATTACAAAGGTAGCTCAGTCATGAAACCAGCACTGGTGTTCTTTCTGGGCTTTTCATTCATTAATTCCCTTTATACTACAAATATCTCACTGGCCCCTCAAAACTGAAGTTACTGTCTCCTGCAACAGATGCCTGACTATTCCTTTTTTCTCCATGAATCCCCTTTTCACAGTCAATGTGACTCCAAACTGCAGAAGCATCTTCTATTTATTCCTTTTCTTCTTCGCTTTCACATCTAATTAGTCAAGAACTGTATTTTTTGGTACACCTTTATTTCTAATGTTAGCAAACTATCTCAGAGTAGCTTAAGGAAAGATGAGATTACTAGCTTACATACCTGCAAAGGACATTTGGAGAACTCACAGAATTAAAGAAAGAGCTGCAGCAATCAGGATCATATAAACTAAAATTGTGGTCTTAATGTTACCAGGCATTTGCTTCTCCAACTGTGTCTCATTTCTTCTCATTTCCACCAACAGCTTAGGCCCAAATGAGTTCATGTTTATAAATCACTTTGAGTGTTTCACACATGGTAAGTGTTCAATTAAAAATATTATTATCATTTACTGTTATTATTATCATTATTATTATATCCATACACCAGTAAGAGGAGGCTACACCCACTAACCACAGTTTGCCCTTTTTTAGAGAGAAAAAATTCCACTGCTCGGGTTGGATCAAGGTCGAACATCAAGGGGAGAGAGAAAGTGTTGCTATAAAGAAAGAATTTGGAGTGTTTGCTCCCCCAGAACCACATGGATTGAGATGGGAACTCACGTCAAAGAAAAGAAATTGTTCTTTCCTAAAAAAGGGGCAAAGGAAAAACAATGGCTGTATCAGTTTCTTTCCTAAAAAAAGGGCAAAGGAAAAACAATGGCTGTGTCAGTTTCTTTCCTAAAAGAGGGGCAAAGGAAAAACAATGGCTGTGTCAGTTTATTATGTTCCCAATGGATGTTGCCACAAACACTTTTGTTTTTCCATTTCCTCTGCCACTTCACTAGTTCAGGACTTTAATTTTTTGTGTAATTAATGTTCTGCAATTGTATTTTAATTTGTTATCCTACCTCCATTGTATCCCCCTTACAATTCTGTCAAATAGAAGTTGCTGTATGAATCTTCTTATATGCACAGATCTGATTCATCCATAGGCTACTCAAGCAGGAGTAATCCTCCACGTTGCTTAAAACCTAATTTGTTAATTCCATACATTTTTCTAGTTTTGACTCTAATCTATTTTTTTCAGCCAAAATACTTAGCCCTGTAGTTTCACCAAGTCAGAGAATTCACTTATTCTTGAAATATGCCTTGCAGATTTTCGGTCCTTTATCGTTTTTCAGATTGATCTCTCAGCTTCAAATATACTGTTTGCCAATATATCTCTGTATCCAAATTAGATAACTTGTGAAAGTATCTTTTAACTATAAAATTCAATATAATTGTTGCCATTATTATCATCCATTCTTTCAGGTCTATCGCACATGCTAAAATTCCCTAATAAAGCTTTTATCAACATATCAATTCAAAAATAATCTCTTAATTTTCTGTTTTCATAGTGATATTTATTTTTTCTATCATATTGCTTTTTGTTTCTATTTTTGGGTTAATATAAATTTTGTACATGTTATCACCTAAAAGAATGTGATCTTCCTTTTCACATAATTTTTTAAAGTAGAAATTTAATTGATACTGTCTGAAATTAAAACATGTAGTAAAAAATTCACATGGCTTCCATTCCAATAGTTTTTATTTATTTTTCTTAACTTTAGAAAAAATTAACATTTTGTTAATTTCAAACATTTATTTGAAATGTACAATTAACTCTAGTTTTAATTCTTTTCTTTTTTAAAATTCAAGAAAAAATATCTTATACTGTTAAATTTTAAATAGTATGCATAGTATGATCATATCACTATAAATATTTCCTGACTATATCTATCCATCCATTTACTCTACTGAACATATACATAGAATATATCTGGAATCATATTCAACAAATATCATAAAGTTATTCCTCGGTATTGGGATTTTAGGTATTTTTTAGTTGTTTTTCTTTATATACGTCATGTGTGTGTATCTTTTTTATAAAAATTATTATTACTATTATTATTATTATATTTCGGTGAGGAAGATTGGCCCTGAGCTATCATCTGTTGCCAATCTTCCTCTTTTTGCTTAAAAAAGATTGTCCCTGAGCTAACATCTGTGCCAATCTTCTATTTTTTGTACGTGGGTCGCCACCACAGCGTGGCTTGATGAGTGGTATAGGTGTCCGCCCAGGATCCGAACTTGCGAACCCGGGACACTACTGCAGAGTGCGTGAAAGTAACCACTACACCACCAGGCTGACCCCTAAAAATTATTATTTTTAGAAGGCATATCAAATATATTAAAATAAATATAATGAGAGTAAAACTAAAAGAAAAACAGTAGACTTCTTGAGGCTAGTCACCACATCTAATTCATTTTTGTGTCTCCTAGAGCAGGCCCTGTAAGCCAAATCCAGCCAGCAATATGTTAGTTTTATTGGAAAACAATCACACTCATTCATTTACGTATCGTTGGTTCACTATTTTCACACTACAATGGCAGAGTTGAGTAGTTGAGACAGAGACAGTGAGGCCTGCAAAGCCTAAAATATTTACTATCTGGCCTTTTACAGAAAAAAAAATTGCCAACCCTGGTCCTGCACAAGGTTTAGCAGGTAGTCAATGAATATGAAACTGATTTGAATAAATCCATATGTATTTATTGAAAATTTATTTTAAACTAGACTATGAACATGCTATTTTCTAAAAGTTTTATGGAAGGATATTTTAATTTTCTATAGGCTCTGAAATGGGCTTTCTTTGGAATCCCGCAGGGTCTAGTTAATACGACTCTGACAAAGAAAGTTTAATATGTTTCTTGAATTGAATGCTACATATTATATTTTGTAAATTTGTTCTATTGGGTTTATTTTCAAGCAAGATTATGAAACAGGTTGGAGATCTAGGAAGAAATATAATTATTGACTAAATATTACATGAGAAATGCATAATGCACACTTCTCTCACTGAGGTTTGAATCAAAAATGGTGAATGTGATTTATTTTGTAACTAAAATGCCAACATAAATTAATGTTTACTTCATTCATGAGCAATCAAGATACTCCAAGTTAGGCGATACATAAATCAAAATCACTTCATCTTTCTAAATTATATTTCAGTTGATTATGTGATTTTTAAAATCCAAAAATATCAAAATTCTTTAAAGATGAAACAGCCAGTATTCCCAAGAAGGTTACAAATTTGGTTTGTAGACTTAGAAAAGTGACTTGTCAAAATCCTGATCTCTATCACATATAGATTATAATTCAACTATTATTTTTCACTATAATAAAAACACCACTTACTGATTGTCATCATATCTAAAATTGGTAAGATGTGGATTATTGCCAGATGTTTTGTTTTGGAATTTTGTTTCTTAGGCCTGTTACCTATACTACTTAATTTTTTCTCAGAATATGTCAGCAGTTCATTGACTGGAGGATATAGACAACTTTTAGAATATTCTTGAATTCCCAGAAAATAGAAGCAAACTTTATGTGTATTCTGCAAAGTTTTATCAGCTTCTCTGAAAAATCTGTGATGTACAAAATGTTTAGAAACCCTCCTAGGTGATCTTATCCACTATGATCATTTATATGTTAATACTTTCCAAGTCAGCCTTTAGCCTAAATGACTCTTTTGAGCTTTAGACTTATATACATAAGTGATTATACACTTCTCTGCTGGATTGTTCCGTAGCGACGGAAATTCAACAATCAATATTGGAACTCATCTTTACTTCCCTTAACTTGTTCTTTCTCTCTTGTCCTTTAGCCCCAAGAGTGATATTAGGCTTCATCCAGTTGTTCAAGTCTGAAACCTGGTATCTGCCTGAACTCAAGAGACTCAAGACTCTCTTCCCAAATCTAACTAAGCACAGGGTACCCTCTCAGTTATACCATACTAAATATATCTCAGGTTTCATTTCAAATTTGTTTGCAGAGCTTACAAAGCTCTGCAAATTCAGGTCCTTAGTTGCCACTCCAGCCTCAGCTCTGGGCATCCTTCACCCTCTACTTCCTATCTTTCAGATTAAGTTATGTATTAGTCCCTTGGAAAGCTTTCATGATTCTCTAAGATTTGACTGAGTGTCCCTCCTAAGTGTTCATTTAAAAACTGTATTTCTACTATTATGATGCTTATACTCTGTTTTAAGTAATGTCTACGCAGTAGTGTGCTGTAAAGGTTTAAGAACTCTCTCTCTGGAAAGGAAAATGCTTAGAAATGTACTATTTCACAGATTTTCTTGGTGGAGCTGACTTCGTGCTACTGACGTGACATTAACTGGCTTGCAAAATCCTTGAAAATTTAGCAATTGGCTTTTGTAAAAGCTAGATTCATCACACTACTGATTCTATACCCTACCTATTGTATCTCCAGCACCTAACATAATGACAGAGCATGGTGAAGAATCATTAAATGTGCATTGACTATAATTCCAGATAAAGATGGAAGAGTGAAGGGCAATCACAAATGCTCATTCCATGAATACTTAACAAAATTACAGTAAGAAAAGGAAAAGAAAAGAAAGCAATAAAACGACTTAGCAAAAAAAAAAAAAAGTTAGGAAAAAAGCAAGATATCAAATAAGAGAATGCCAGGAAGGAAAGAAGAGAAAGAGGGAGGGAGGCAGGAGAGAAGAAAGAAGATAGGGAGGTATTAATGTGATTGAGTTTAAATCTATGATCTCATTATTTATTTTATATTTTCTTCTCTTTTTTCGTTCTTTTTCCTGCCTTTTATAAAACTTAGTATTTCTTTTTCTTTCTTTCCTTATCTTTTTAGTTTTCCATTTTATCATTGTTATTGACATATTACCTATGCCTTTTTGTTTTATTTTTTAGGATTATCTGGAGTATTTACATATACATCTTTAATTTAATACAGTTTGCTTTGAAATACTATCATACCATGTCACCTACAGCGTAAGAACCTTAAGACAGTATACTTTCATTTCCCACTTTATCCATTGTACTGTTTTGTCATGTATTTTACTTCTACATATATTATAGACCCAATAATCTATTTTTATTTTTGCTTTAGTAACTAAAGTGTCTTTTAAATAAGTTTAGAAAAGAAACAAAATAGACTTGCTTATTTGCCCTCTCATTTACCATTTCCAGCATTCTTCCTTCATTCCTGCAGATTCCAATTTCTATTTATAATTATTTCCCTTCAGCCTGAAGAACTTCCTTTAGCATTTCTAGTAGTTTGCCAGGGATCAATTCTATCAGCTTTTGTGTATCTCTAAATGTCTTTTTATTTTTCAATTTGTAAGGATTTTTCTTTTGTTTGATAAAAAATATTCTGACCTCTATTCTTTCTGGTAAAGATCAGCCATTTTTTAATCTTCATTCTTCTCAGTGTATAGTATCCCCACCTGCACTATTTTTAAGAATTTCTCTTTATTTTTGGTTTTTAGCAGTATTGTTGTGATTTAGATAGGTGAGGTTTACTTTGTCTTTATCCTGGTTGGGGTTTGCTAAATTTCTGGAGATTTTAATTGATATTTATCATATTATGAAAAATATAGGCTTATTCTTTTAAATTAATAAGAATTATATATTTAGAGTAGTTTTAGGTACACAGCAAAATTGAGCAGAAATTACAGAGTTTCCACATACCTCCTGACCCCAAGCATGCACAACCTCTCCACTATCGACATCCTGAACCAAATGTACAGGTGGTACATTTGTTACAATCAATGAATGTACATTGACACATCATTATCACTCAAAGATTACAATTTGCAATAGAGTTCACTCCTGTATTGTATATTTTATGAGTTTTGACAAATGTATAAGGGCATGTATCCGCTATTATCATAACTTACAGAATAGTTTCACTGCCCCCAAAATCTTCTGACTCTGCCTCCCTCCCCCCAACCATGACAACCACTAACCTTTTTATTGTCTCCATAGTTTTGCCTTTTCCAGAATGTCATGTAATTGGAATAATACAATATGTAGCCTTTTCAGATTGGCTTCTTTCACTCAGTAATATGCGTTTAAGTTTCCTCCAAGTCTTTTTCATGACTGGATAGTTCATTTCTTTTTAATGCTGAATATTCCATTGCTTGAATTTACCATAGTTTATCCATTTAACTACTGAAGGACATCTTAGCTGCTTCCAGATTTTGAGAATTATGAATAAAGCATCTATAAACATCTGTAGGCAAGTTTTTGTGTGGACATAAGTTTTCAATTCATTTGGTAAATACCAAGGAGTACAATTGTGATCTTATTGTAAGAGTATGTTTAGTTTTATAAAAAACTGCCAAACTGTCTTCCAAAGGGGCTATACCATTTTAAATTCCTACCAGCGATGAGTGAGAACTCCTTTACTCCATATCGTCACCAGCATTTGATGTTCTCAAGCATTTTGGATTTTGGACATCGTAATAGTTGTGTAGTGGTCTCATTGTTTTAATTTGTGATTATCATATGACGTTAAAAATATTTATTATTTTATTATTATTTTTTTTTTTTGAGGAAGATTGTCCCTGCACTAACATCTGTGCCAATTTTCCTCTTTTTTCTTTTTTCTCCCCAAAGCACCAGTACATAGTTGTGTATCATCAGCATGGCTTGATGAGTGGTGAGTAGGCCTGCGCCCAGGATCCGAACTGGAGAACCGCGGGCCGCCAAAGCGGAAAGAGCAAACTTAACGGCTGTTCCACCAGGCCGGCCCTGTTAACAATATTTTTATGTGCTTACTTGCCATCTGTATATCTTCTTTAGTGAGGTTTCTGTTCAGATCTTTTGCCGTTTTTTTTTTAATGGTTGTTTGTTTTCTTATTGTTGAGTTTTAAGGGTTATTTGAATATTTTGGATAATAGTTAGGTATCAAATGTCTCTTTTGCAAATATTCTCTCCTAGACTGTGGCTTTTCTTCTCATTCTCTTGACATCATTCTTCACAGAGCAGAAGTTTTTAATTTTAATGAAGTCCAGGTTATGAGTTTTTCTTTCATGGATTGTGCCTTTGGTATTATATCTGAAAAGGCATTGCCATACCCAAGGTCACCTAGATATTCTCCTATGTTGTCTTCTAGGAATTTTATAGTTTTACTTTTTACATTTAGGTCTATGATTTATTTTGAATTAATTTTGTGAATGCTGTAAGGTTCTTGTCTAGATTATTTTTTTTCTTTTTTGCATGTAGATGTTCAGTTGCTCTAGCACTATTTGTTGAAAAGATTTTCTTTGCTCCATTGTATTGCCTTTGCTCCCATGTCAAAAATCAGTTGACTATGTTTACGTGGGTCTGTTTCTGTGCTCTAAAAGAGAACTCTACTCCATTGATCTATTGTTCTATTCTTTCACCAGTAGCACACTGCCTTGATTACTGTAGCTTTATAGTAAGTATTGAAGTAAGTTGGGTAAGTCATTCTCCAAATTTGTCCTTCTCCTTTAGTATTGTGTTGGCTCTTCTGTGTCTTTTGCTTCTCCATATAAATTTTAAAATCAATTTTTTGGTATCTACAAAATAACTTGCTGGGATTTTGTTTGGGATTGTATTGACTGTATAGATCAATTTGAGAAGAATTGACATCTTGACAATGTTGATTCTTCTTATCTGGAGCATGGAATATTTATCCATTTATTTAGTTCTCCTTTAATATTCTTCATAAGAGTTTTATAGTTTTCTACATGTAGATCATGTACATATTTTGTTAGATTTATACCTAAGTATTTCATTTCTGGGGGTTCTAATGTAAATGGTAATGAGTTTTAAATTTTAAATTCCACTTTATTGTTGGCATATAGAAAAGCAATTGACATTGTATATTAACCTTATATCCTACAACCATGGCATAATTGCTTATTAGTTCCAAGAGTTTTTGTCATTTTTGGGGGGATTTTCTACATAGATGATCATGTCATCTGAAAACAAAGACAGTTTTATTTCTTTCTTCACAATCTGTATACTTTTTCTTTTCTTTTCTTACTGACGTAACTAAGAGTTGAGTTCAATGTTGAAAAGCAGTGGTAAAAGGGAACTTTCTTGCCTTATTCCTGATCTTAGAAGTAAAGCTTCGAGTGTCTCACCATTAAATCTGATGTTAACTGTAGGTTTTTTGTAGATATTCTTTATCAAGTTGTGGAAATTCTCTTGTAGTTCTAGTTTGCTGAGTTTTTATCACAAATAGGTATTGGATTTTGTCAAATACTTTTTCTTCATCTCTTGATATGATCACGCAATTTTTTTTCTTTAGCATTTTGAAGTGACGGATTACATTAATTGATTTTTTGAGTGTTGAACCAGTCTTGCATATCTGGGATAAATTCCACTCGGTCATGGTGTATAATTCTTTTTATCATTGTTGGATTTGATTTCCTAATATTGTGTTGAGGATTTTCTCATCTATATTCATGAGAGATATTGGTCTGTAGTTTTTCTTTCTTGTAATGTCTTTGTCTGGTTTTAGTATTAGGGTAACTCTGACCTCATAAAATGAGTTAAGAAGTATTCTCTCTTCCTAACTTCCAGAATTATCTTCTGGAATAAATTGTAGAGAATTGGTATAATTACTTACTTAAATGTTTGGTAGAATTCACCAGTGAATCCAACTGGGCCTGGTGCTTTCTGCTTTTGAAGGTTATTAATTATTGCTTCAATTTCTTTAGTAGATGTATGCATATGTCTATTCCTTCCTGAGTGAGTTTTGGCAGATTGTGTCTGTCAAGGATTGGTCCATTTCATCTAGATTATCAAATTTTAGGCATAGAGTTGTTTGTAGTATTGCTTTATTATCCTTTTAATGTCCATAGGATCTGTAGTAATGTCCCCTTTTTCATTTCTGATATTAGTAATTTGCATCCTTTCTCTTTTTTTCTTAGTTACAGTTACAGTTCAGAATTTCCTACTCTGGCACTAGTTCCCATAGAGGCTTCTTCTGTTCCCAGGATTCTGCTCTCATAAGTTATGATTCTTTGTATCCACCTGTCTTTTTTTGACAATTTTGGAGGCAGTAGTTTGCCTTGTGACTTCATTTCTCTGCCAGATCTAAGAAGAGTTGTTGATTTTTCAGTTTGCTTAGCTTTTTGCTTTTTAGGATGGAGTGGCAACTTCTAAGCTCTTTACATGCTAGATGGGAGAAGGCTATTATTTTTCTAGTGTGCTATCTGTCCTTGTCTCTCGTCTCTCCTTCTGAGACTTCAATTACGTGCATGTTAGACCTCATGGTATTGTCTCACAGGCTATTTGAGGGTATCAGGTGTTTCTTTGGTATTAGTGATAATCTTGCTTGTTGTCATTATCCTTTATATTTCTCATATCTAAGATAATCTTTTATTATTAAATGTTTTACTTCATCCACTTTTAGAAATGTTCCTGGTTTGCAGCAAAATAATAGACTTCAGTTCCTAATCCACTAAGCTTTCTTTTACCTTTTTATATACTAATTAAATCTTTTTTGTTGATGATAATAATTTTTACATATGTTCTGATGTTGTCTTTATGAGGAAATAGATTTTTTATTGTAATCTACAGACCGTTTTGATAAAGATGTTGAATCAGTTCAGGAGTGGACTTTGGGATAAGGACTTTAGGCTGGATAACTGTGGGCAGTAATGTTTGGAGATTGCTGGGCATTAATTCTACCTTCTTCCTTTAGATGAAGATGTGTCCTTCTTGAATTTTGAGTTTGGCTCAAGAATTATGGATCAACTGTGATGTCTATAAATTTTCTTATGAGGACATATATTGTAGTATAACTTTTTTTGAATCTGTACATCAGAACAATGTATAAAGGAGGTATACTAAGGCAAGAAAATACACTTACGAAGTCTGGATGGACCCTTGCCTCAAGACGTATTTACTTCTTTTTATAAAATGTCAGAAATAGAGGACTTTTACTACTCCATCCCTTTTAAATCTCTCATTTTCCTATGTTAACATTGTTAATGTGAGATGACAAACAACGAATTTAATATACCTTCTCTTTCTGTGGAGGTCAATCAGATTTTAGGTATTTTGAAGATAGCCAATTCCCCACCCTCCACTCCTTTTCCCTTCAATGATTCTTGTTAAGAAAATATGTCTTTTATTTACTATAGTGGGCAATTATAATTTATTTGTCTGAAGTTTCTATGTAGTCTGTCTGGAAAATGATCCTTCTCTGACTCCAACTTCGGAACTTTGAGTGATACCAGTTTTACTGACCTGGATCTAAAACTGGAAAGAAATCTTGTAGTATAAAGTATAGTTCTTAGCCTTAACACATGGGAGATATTTATCAAATGCTATTACACCTCCTAGTTGTATATTCTCATTTAAATACTTCATCATAATTGAGGGACACCTTGAAAATTTATTTATTCCATAAGTAGAATTTAAGTGTTTTCTAAATCAGATATCTAAAAGTATGTTGAAGAATATAAACATTTTACTTAGCTCTTAAGCTAGTTATAAATATTTTATGGTTGTAACTCTTAATCAAGCATAAAACCAAGAAATCGAGAATATCAACTTAAAAACGATTTAAAAAAATAAGATTAACATGAATACTCAAATTGTTGGATTTTTTAAAACTATGTCTTGCATAAATTTATTAATTAATTATGTTATACATTTAAGCTAGCTTTTTAGCCTAGATTTCAAATAGTGGAGGAAGAAAGAAATTGTATTCCAGGGTAAACCTCTGAAAAGAAAATCAAAATACAAAGTTGTAAACACATATGCTGCACACAAGCATTGGTCGTGGAATCTCTAATAACAAGTCACTGGATTTTTCTCTGTTGGCACACTTATCAGCTGCCAGAGGATAGACTGAAATAAAGAAGTGTCCACGTGCTGGCAGGGGTTAGCCCACTCTGATCAGCCAGATATTGCTAGATTGTAATATTTAAGGTAGAATTTTGACCTGTGGTACACAGGTCAGCAACCTCAGAACTCTGAAGAAGGAAAACAAAAACAAAGAAGAAAGAAAAAAGCAACAACAACTACCACCACCATGTACCTGTTTCACTATGAACACTGAATATAAAGAAAAGGAATGGAAAACAAGTGCTTGGGGGCCGCCCGGTGGCATAGTGGTTGGGTTCGAGTGCTCCACTTAGGCGTCCCGGGGTTTGCTGGTTCGGATCCTGAGTGTGGACCTACACACCGCTCATCAAGCCATGCTGAGGTGGTGTCCCACACAGAGCAACTAGAAGGATGTACAGCTATGACATGCAAATATCTATTGGAGCTTTGGGGAGAAAAAAGGAAAAAAGGAGGAAGATTGGCAAGAGATGTTAGCTCAGGGCCAATCTTCCTCAAAAAAAAAAGCTTGTTCTATCACAGGTATGAGCTGCTGATACATGAAGAACATTCCATGAAGTGTGTTTTAAAACCTTGTTACTATCAGAGAGGTTTTAAAAGCTAATTTAATTGTTTCAGGGCAATCATGGTACAGATGTAGTTTCAGTGACTCATTCTGACCCCAGGTTTAAGTGGTAGGAATGTTGTGCATTTAATGTTAAAGGACAGTGTGCAGTAATAAAGTAAGTGCCAACATGGGTGCCCAGCAGTGGTGAGAGTTGGCTACTCTGTTGTAAGCTTTGGAAATGCAATTTATGCAACAGATGTCTCGATATGATTCTACTCATGGAAAAAATTATGTGAGTTTTACAAATGGTCTTACTATATTATGTTAAAAAGACCTTTTGACACGTCTGCAGTGTTTTGCCTCTGGTGAGCACAAAACATGTGGATTTTACATGTATATCAGTAGTGTGAATCCACTGGCACAGTGTGTGCAAATGCCAGATGTGGTGAGATTTTATCTATAAATGTGATCAGATACAATAACTCCTAATGGAAACTTAGAAAACTAGCAGAATGTTTGACATGATGACTGATGTTATATGCTTTATGTTAGATGTATATTCTTTCAATCAATAATAAAGCACCAAAAAGTGAAAAAAAAATAATAAATTTCAAGTTACCAACATTAATGTTTTGACAAACAATGCTGTTTTTCTAAAAATATATCACCAATATTGGATGTATTGGAAAGATAAATTTGCATGATTTTATGGTTGTCTTACTTTTTACTTGATTATTTTTATTTTGGCATGGCAGATCATAATTGAGACATTGCTATTCTGCAGATTATTTTGAATTCAACTTACCTATATTACTATGTGTCATGTAGTGATTCAATTCTCCCACTTTTTTCTATATTCAAATTATTGTGAATCATCTACTGATAAATTGTGCCAGACATCATTTGGTGCTGTTGCAATTATGAACACAAAGGCAAATTGTGTTTTATCTCAGTCATGCATTTTTGACTCAAACTCAGTTTTATGCAGTCTGAAAATATCAAATGGAAAATTCCAGAAATAAACAATTTATAAGTTTAAAATTTCATGCGCCTTCTGAGTAGTGTGATGAAATTTGGCACTGAAATGTGATAGTTATTTTTACACTTTGTTATAGCACTGCTGGAGAGAGTACACTCATTAATCTTTTTTAAATTTTCATTATAAAAAAATACATAATTATACACACACACATGTATATACACAGTAACAATTCCTTAGACCTGAAGAATTTGTCTACAGATCTCACTTTGAGGTACACAGAACAAAGAATATCAGAAACTAATACTGTAAAGTATTTCTCCCCTTACCCGTGGTTTCGCTTGGCATGGTTTCAGTTACCCTCAGTTAACTGCAGTCTGAAAATATCGAATGGAAAATTTCAGAAATAAATAATTCATAAGTTTTAAATTGCATGCCACTCTGAGTACTGTGATGAAATCTTGCACTGTGTGGCTCTGTCCTGCCCAGGACATGAATCATGCCTTTGTCCAGCGAATCCCTGCTGTACATGCTACCCACCCATTAGTCACATTGTAGCCATCTTGGTTATCAGATCAACCATCGCGATATTGCAGTGCTTGTGTTCAAGTAACCCTTAATTTATTTAATAATGACCTCAAAGTGCAAGAGTATTGATGCTGGCAATTTGGGTATGCTAAAGAGAAGCCATAAAGTGCTTCGTTTAACTGAAAGGTGGAAATTCTTGACTTAATAAGGAAAGAAAAAAAATTGTATGCTGAGGTTGCTAAGATCTGCAGTAACTTTCATTACAGTATATTGTTATAATTGTCCTATTTTATTTTTAGTTATTGTTATTAATCTCTTACTGTGCCTAACTTATAAATTAAACTTTGTCATTGGTGTGTATGTATAGGAAAAAACAGATTATACATAATTTTGGGTACTATCTGCAGTTTCAGGCATCCACTGGGAGCCTTGGAACGTATACCCCATGGATAAGAGGGGAGCTACTATACGAGAAAACAAGTATGGAGTCAACCGAAGACTCAATTCTTTAGGCAAAAAAATTAGTTTAGGCTAATATTAGGTCATGAGCATTAGTGCCAAAAAACGAGGCCCATGTTTGTAATAAGAAAGGCAGATGTGGTAACAGAAAAGAGAACATAGGAAGAAAATGCTGGCTGAAATGACCTAATTTAACATTTGTAGATAATAAGAGTCTGGCCTTAAATATTTTTTAATCAAGGCAATGTGCAATTCTAACTCTCTAGTGTCTTAAAGTGGCACTGATAGAAGAGACATAAATATTTATATTCATTTCATCCCCAAATGAAACTAAGATGAATATTTCAGAATGTTAAATAGTAAAAGTTAATAAAATTTACTGATGTTGTCAAAAATTTTTAAAAAATCTGTACATAAATTAATTCTTTCTTTCTGGTGGGTAAGTGGACACTGCACTGGGACTCAAGAGGACGGCACCAGGCCAGTCATATTCATTTCAGACATGTGCAGCAGATGGCATGGTGGCTGCTCTATTTACACAAAAATGATCCTATTATCATTTTATTTTTCCTGGCACTAGGATAATGTATAACTTAATTTTGATAAACACTGGAAAATGTTTTCATAAATTATATGCTTGATTAAGACATAAAAGATACAGTTGGCTTCAGAAAATATCAATTGGACATGACCATGATTCTATATTTTTCAAATGAAGAAAAACTGTTGTCTATAAAAAATATTTTTGAAAAAAATCTAATTCTGAATAAATAATCTTCACCACAAGCCATTGTTTAACTCAACATCAGGAAATTATTAATACTTTGATAAAAGGAATAGAAGGCAATTTTTATAGTATCAATGAGAGAAAAATTATTAAGAATATTGCTACTCCATTGCAGTGAAGGTGTTTAGACATGGAAAAGATTTGTTATTTCATTTATTTGGTTTTTAAATATTTATTGCAAAAATTAACTAGGTGTTTATGCACGCAATCATATAATAGATTCTCTGAAAAGTAGGCAAAATATTTCATATATTTTCTTTAAATTTCATGACAAATTTTATTATTAAAGTCAAAATATTAGCACAGGAAAATTATATTTGCAAAAAATTATAGAATTTTTACAATTGAATATGTAAAAGTAAATCAGTTCCTTTGACAAATAATTATTTTCATGAATAAAAATCGATTACTTAAAAAAATCTTTCTAATAAAATAACATGTTGCCCAAGATAATTTCTACTATACCCAAAAGACAGAGACACCGTTAAGACTTCCTTAGACCTTATTCCACATAAAAAAGAATATTAAGAAATATATATTATTTTTAAGAGTTTATTCTATTCCATTAAATAAAACATTGACGTGGCTTAAGGATAGAAAATACAATACTCTGATGGTTGAACGAATGGAACAAAAATTCCCACAGACTGGGTCTTTCAAAAAAAAGAAATTCTGAATTTGTACCCAGAGTTGAGACAGTATACGTAATTTTTGAATTCTATTTCAATTTTCACTGCTTTCTCTGAGTAAAGATTTATTAACGACTAGGCGATTGGTGAGGGGAGTGAAGATGGATGGAGTGTGGGACCTGAGAAAAGAATGAAGAAACTAGGATTATCCTCAAGAGATATTTCTCAAATGATGAGTGATATTGCAGCCAATACAAATAAATCCGACAGGAGGATAAATAAATTTGGTGTGAGGGGAGATGTACTTACTTTTGGACCTGTTTAGGGACTTGTGGGATAGTCATGTAAAAGTATCTATTAACAGTTGGAAATCTCAGTCTGAAATTTGGGATACAATAAAATTGAGAGGCATCAAAATAGGGTGATTTATCTGGGAGCAGATAATGTCAGCCAATACAATGAAGTTAGATAAGAGCACTGATGAAATGCTAGGTGATCCTAACAATGAAAGCAATGCATCAGAATCATCAGAGCTATTTTTTTGAAGATTCTGGTTCCTGAAACATTTCTCAGATCTCTTTTGGTGAAAGGAATCTGCCTTTAAAAAAAGAAAAAAAAAATAGAATCTGCCTTTTTTTAAAAAAAGTTAGCATTACAGGTGATCCAATGTATAATAAAGCTTGAGATCCATTGATTTAATAAAATAATAGAAAACAAGAAGAGAAATGAACAAAGCATGATATAAAGGTTAAAAAGAATGCCAAGAAAACCAGATCACAAAAAGCAGAGGAGGAGATAATTGCAAGGAGAAAATAGTTAATAGGGTTAATGCTGCGCAGAGGTCAAATAACTAAAGAGCTGAAATTTTTCTACTGGATTTACAATTTGGCAGTAATTGATGATCTCTTTACAGGCAGTATCGGTGAAATAGTGGGAAAAAAGAAAGCCAGTGAGGAGTAAGATGTAAGATTACGGAGAAATTAAAACAACAAAATGTGGATTTTGTTTTTCCAGAAAATTTACTATGAAGAAAGCTTTTAAATAAGGTAATATGCAGAGCAGAAGGCAAAGTGAAGTGATGGCTTTTTATTTTAATTTTTCAGAGTAAAGAAGCTTATTCAAAGAGGCTGAATAATATACATTCTTCTTGTCAATATGACATCAAACGAACAATCATTTAACCAATTTATCACTTTTGTAACTCATAATTCCACACTGCGGTTCCTGGTTCATAACATTATACTCAAATGAACATGTAATTTCCTCTCATTATAGGGGTGGAGGCAGTAAGAGATGCTGGATTTCACCCATCATGGAAAAACAAAATATTAGAAGAGACTCAATTTTAAAGAATGCTGACAAATGTGTAAGCTATCATCACCACCAGTTTACTATAAATCTAATGAGAATTATGTTGAGTTCCTTGAGGTTTGGGTAAATCCTTATTATGTGACTCGTTCAACACAAGTATCCTGAGAGCAAGGTAAGTCTCAGAAAGGCAGCTACAACATCAAAGTATGTCCGCTTGTCACTTATTAATGAGGCCAACAATCCCCTATACACGTGAGTCTTTTATGAAAGTTTCCGCTGAATGCTTTATGCTATTGAGTTTTTTGCTCAATGCAGACGATTTGGGAATAAACAAATAAAAGCCTATGTTGTCTTCAAGTAATCATTTTTCTGGTGCATGATTCCCTCTGCCACTACATTTTTATTGTGTTTGGGCATTGAGGATAGAAATAATTAAAAGGATTTTCATTTTCTGAGCTCACTATGTCTAGAAAGCATCCAATTAATGTTTTTTAAAAAAATGTTTCCCAGAGTTGCTGCCTGTTGAAGAAGCAGCGGAGGCAGGCTTTTGTAAGAAGACTCATTGTATCTGTTATCAAAATAATGGCAGAGACTCTATTGTTTCGAACATTTGCCACCCATACTTAAATTAGCAAACATATGCAAGGCCATTCAGACTTGAGGAAAAACGCTTTATTTAGGATCTTCATAGAAGTTAACTGAAAGCTTGGCTGGATTAATTATCATACGACATTTTCATATAGATGAGGCCAGGAAAACTGAACTGCTTAAACATGAGCTCTTTTCTCCCTGTGGTTCATTGTGTATCTCAACGTTCAGTGAAGATTTTGGAAAAATATGTGCTTGCCATCATGGGATTCTAGTGGCAGAGCAAGTGCACTTGGTCATCACATTTGCTTTAATTGTTAATTAGAAAATGCTTATTATTATCATTTTTATCATTAGTAGTAGTAGTAGTAGCACTGACAACTCATCCTTATTGGACAATGCTAATCCTGGCCACTATGCTAAGTATTTTATTGTAGTGTTTAACTTAATTCTTGTTGCAACAAAATTAATACCTTTGTCTTACTGATGAAGGAACTGAAGAACCAATATGTTAAATAACTAGCCGAAGATACACAGCTAATCCCAGGCAGAACCAAGATTAGAATTCATTTTGTCTCAACATGGAGTTTGAGCTCTACTCCCTGTTACTTACTGTCTCTGAATGTGATTTGAAATCCAGTCCAGCATAACCTGCAGATGTCTCGACAGGTAGAAATGCGGTGCCATAGTTTTTTGCAGAGGACAAGGAGTGTCGTTAGAGTAAGCTGCTTATAAAAGCTAACATATTTTTGTGTAGATCTGTATAAAATGTGTGTGTGTGTGCACATACAAGCAGGAGCAGTTTTGCGATTTCTAAGCCATAATTAACAAATATAGGCTAACCTGTGTAAATAGCCAAGGCTGATGACAAAATAAAAGGGCAAAGGGTGGAAATTAGATAAAAATATACGACGCTAGTAATTGCTTGTGGATACAGTTCCCTGAGAAAGTTATACATAGCACTAAGACTCTATGTGAAGACCTAGAGCCTAGAGCATAGAAATTAATAGGTATAGAGGTTTCACAGGGAGACGGAAGAAAGAACAGACTCCTATCCCAGGTGAATTATCTGACATCTCGTATTGAAAGCCTATTCCTAGATATCAGTCCATATGTCACAGAAAAAAAAATATTCAGTGAGGAATTAAAATACTCCAAGCAACACCAAATGAACGAGCTTAATAGAATATTTTGTTCTGACCTATCGCTTGCTTATATTTGAGAGCTGTGGCCATTTTTTTGGGCTAATAAGGAAGAGAAAATATTCCTGCATTAAGTCTTCACCTACTCTCTTCTCCTTCCTTTTGTTGTTGTGGAAGCGGGTGGAGTAATTATACTTAAATTTGCCCCTATGTAGCATTGGTGCAAAAACTGTTTGCAAGAAAATAAATTATTAGGTGACAAAATTAGTGTTATTGTTTGGGTATCTTCAGAAGTAAAGATTCAAGTGAAAGCTGTTTACTTGCAAGATGAAGGAAAACTCTGATAGGGGAACAGATAATGAGACAAGGCATAAAAGGCAGCCATGAAAGGTGTGTTACCAAGCCAGCTACCACTGGGGGCACCTGGAGTTTAATTTTGCTGGAAAACCTCCTGGAGTAAAGCATCAAATATTTGGCTGAGGTTTATCTCGCCTGAAGCGTGAAGGAACTGAGGAATTTATACACCAGCTTTCTTCAGTCATTGGTTGAAGGTTGTTGGGGGTGAGGGGCAGTGGTGTTAAGAAAGCAGTGTCTGTGCTTTCCTTCCTCAGGGCAGATTTGTTCTGCAGAAGGCAGAGGTGCTTGCAGACAATTGCTTCTCTGAATTTTGTTTACCAAAGCTTAAAACTCTCGAAGAGATTGTGGTTGGTTTCCCGAACACGTGGCAAAGTAGGTCCAGCACCAACAGAAAGTCTTCTGACGAAGAAATGCTGGAGCTAGGAGTTAAGTTGCACTGAAATAGTAAGGACTGCAGGACATGGGACAGGGCACCAGTGGTGTCTGCTACAATTTAAGTTAAAATTTCATGGGGCCAGCCCGGTGGCACGAGCGGTTAGGTGCACGTGCTCCGCTGCAGCGGCCCAGGGTTCACTGGTTTGGATCCAGGGCGCGCGCTGACGCACCGCTTGGCAAGCCAGGCTGTGGTGGCGTCCCATATAAAGTGGAGGAAGATGAGCATGGATGTCAGCCCAGGGCCAGTCTTCCTCAGGAAAAAGAGGAGGATTGGCAGATGTTAGCTCAGGGCTGGTCTTCCTCCCAAAAAGAAAATAAATAAATAAAAATAAAATTTCACATGTAAAACATTAGTTCATACAGTAGTTTTTTGTTTTTTGTTTTTTGTTTTTTTGCTGAGGAAGATTTGCCCTGAGCTAACATCCATGCTGATCTTCCTCTATTTGTATGTGGGTTGCTGCCTCAGCATGACCACTGACCAGTGGTGTAGGTCTGTGCCCAGGAACTGAACCTGGGTTGCCAAAGTGGAGTGCCAAACTTAACCAATAGGTCACAGGACTGGCCCCAGGGTAGGTTTTTTTTCCCTAATTAAATGATATAATATATGTTAAGAATGTAGAATTTAGAAGGTAATCAATTAATTTACTTTCCTTCATCACTCTTTTTCCCCTTTCTCCAACTCTGCCCTCATGAAATTAATGAAATTAGCCAAATTTTTGCTAATTGATCCCAGGTTCCTTAAATCTTTAGATCCTTCTCAATTCCTTACATAAATTTTGCCAATTTCTGAGATGTTGGAGGCAGATAACCCAGTTAAAACCCTATAGTAATCAGACAGCTATATCGTTTTCATGAGGCTCACATTCTTCTGTATTTCTGATTCAAATTAAAACATTAAGATATCAGGCCAGCCCCATGACTTAGTGGTTGAGTGAGCACGCTCCACTGCTGGCGGCCTGGGTTTGGATCCCAGGCACGCACCAACACACCGCTTGTCAGGCCATGCTAAGGTGGAGTCCTACATACAGCAGCTAGCAGGATGTGAAATTATGACATACAACTATCTACTGGGGCTTTGGGGAGAAAAGGGAAAAAAAAAAAAAGAGGAGGATTGGCAATAGATGTTAGCTCAGGGTCAGTCTTCCTCAGCAAAAAGAGGAGGATAAGCATGGATGCTAGCTCAGGGCTGATCTTCCTTACAAAAAAAAAAAAAATTAAGATATCAAGATGATGTATAGGAGATTCAATTATGGCAAGTATGATTGCATTAAGAAAAAAGTCCAAATAGCCTGTTTTTATGTTAAGAAAATTTACTATCCAAAATATTCTCATTTCCACCACTTTCCATAAAATTTTATTATGAAATGTGTTGCATACCAGAACACACTTGGTGTGGTGTCTGAGGGATTGGTGAGCACAAGGGCACTGTGACAGATCTTGTAGAGATACTGTCACTGACTAATTGCCCTGAGGAACTCAAGGAAAGTTTTGGAAGCATTTGACTTTCTCCAAATTGTTTTTTCTTTTTTTTTATGTTAAGAGATGCAATCACCAACCAACCTGAACCAGTCCAAACTCTACTGCAAGAATGACACCTGTGCAGATGGACCAAAAAGTGCCCAAGTGATGACCTTTGCCTCATTTTAATGCTAACATCTCCACCCCAGGAGGAGCTTATTACCATAACATGCAATGTATGTGGAAGCGTGTTTTCCAACTGAGCCTGCACAAGTGAATACCCCCTTCTCCCTTTTGAATATTCATTCCCCATCTGAAATAAAAGGCCCCTGCTGTCCGGTGCTCAGGGAGCCATGGCTTTGGGAAGTAATTTCCCTGTGGGCTCCTCATTTGCGGCAAATAAACTTTACTTTGTGTGATAACTACTTCTGGTGGAGGCTCTGATTTCAACTCACCAAGAGGCAGACCCACTTTGATTCAGTAAAAATATCTTTATAACTTACTGTAAAAAAGTGAAAGAATGTCATTGGGAACGCAGTTGGTCAAGTGTTGACATAAGACCTCTTTGTCTTCGATGCCAGATAGTCGAATCATTTATGAGGGGCAGAGTATTTATGTGACAGATTATTGCTGAATCGTTGATCTTTAATGACAATTATGAGATAGTCCAGCTTTTGCTGTTTCCACTTAGATAGTGAATGTACATTATATTCTGTATTTAAAAGGAAATTTGGTGGGACAAGTGGCCGTTGGCCTTTCTGACTGGATTATTTGCTAGTCAAAGCTATTTTCATGATTAAAACAAATTGTAACATGAAAATACTTTCATACAAACACATTTTTTCATTTCTTTATCTAATTGTTTTCCTTCTGACAAAAAACTCCCTAATCTAATGTGTGTAGCTTTTTCTGTGGTTCTGTGTGTGTGTGTCTAAATCTTCTGTTATGGAACTGCATTCAGAGTAAGAAATCAGGAATTGCTAGATATACTTACAAAAGATGCTTTGTTCTTCTGTGCTAGGAGCTTTACTGCAAAAATGTGGATATGAGGAAAATGTTACAATTTTCATAAAGGACAATGATGAGGAAACCTGAGGGACCAATTCCAACATGACCTAAGAAAGGAAGAAAAGTTGGCAGGTAACTTAAGGGTTGACCACTATTATTGGGCTATCCCTCATTTTCTTCTGTGCTATTGTGAACTTAAACTACATAGGCAAATTGAAGTGCCAGAATTTTAGTGTATTTATTAGGGGAAAGTCAAGGTGTAGAATTGAAGCCAAACACTGGCATAGATTCCAGCTATACAGTGGCATAGATTCCAATGGGGAAAACGTCAGTGTTTTATCTATATTATCTATATATTTAGCGATTTTTGTATTTAGAAAAATTTCCCCTTTGTAATAAAATCACCTCAGAGTGCAACTATGGATTAACAGCATTTAATTAACTGTTTTATTTTAATTTAATTAAATGACCTATGTTTAATAAAGTCAATTTTAACTGTTTGAAAGTAAGTCAGCAAATCAGAGCTCCACAAACAGGATGCAGAAGCTTTGTACCACTAGGGGCTCTGGTCATGAAGTGGTGCAGCCAATTCCTGGGCTCTTTAATAATGATTTAAGTCAGAAATGATGACCTTTCTAGCACAGTGCCCTCTCTGTACAGCATAGGTACTTAAAGATCAATTGAATGAATGTTGGAACATTTTTGTTTTGTTTTTAGTTTGCCAACAATGTTTTTGCTTTAGTTTATCTTATCATTTGTTAGAAAAAACCATTTAATTTTAAGAATTTTTACATTGTATACTTCAATGAGAATAACTGTTTGAACCATTCAAACTGCACTAGTTCTGGAATTTCCTCACGTGTTAGCAAAGGAGCTACTGTGAAGATAATTTGGAGTCATAGAGAATCAATAGGTTGATCAGTGAAGGAGAAGAAGCATCCTGAAAGGCAGAAAGCGATTAGGTGGAATAGTTTCAAGGACACACTTTGAAGCTGACCTGATTTGCGGCTTGAGAGGTTTATCTATCACCTATCATTTCCTGAAATATATAGAGAGATATATGTAGAGAGAGATGTGTATAAGTATATATACATCTATTATACATATATCTATATATATCTTTATTAGAAGACCTGGTAAGATGTGAGAGAGTTGTTTTGCTGTGTTTTGTTTTGTTTTCCTCCAAATATTGTTCTGCTTATCTCTTCCATATTTAGGCAAGTGTTTTGTTCCTGCTTTCTTAAACATGTGTCTTGTTTGCCCCTTAGGGAAGATTTATATCTTGGCAGAAGGCAGAGGTGCCTGTAGGCACTGCCTTTCTGGCTTTTGTTTACAACCATTTAAAGCCATTCAGGAGATTACGATTTGACTTGTGTTCAAAAATCTAGAAAAATAGATTTTGAGAAACAGAGAATGAAATGCCTGTAAAAGAAATATAAAGAAAGAATAATTCATACCAGATTGAAAATATCCCCATGGAGTGGAGATAGGATATTTTAGGAGTGGGAGGTGGGGGTGGGACTCTAGGAGTTAAGGCTCCCAGCGATACCAAAAAATTGATGCTTCAATGATAACATGAAGGCAACAGAGCTGGTGGACTTGATGGGATCATGTGGACCAGAACAACCGTTTCTTAGCAGTTTAATCTGATCATCAGTGATCACAGGAATGGAAAGAAGAAAAGAGGTGGTTCAAATGAATGCTAAAGTTAAATGTCCTGTAGGCCTGCATATATAGAGGCTTAAAGAGTTAAATTTGATTTGGCAACAATTATATTTCTGTTCTGTCCTAATCACCTGTTTCTTCCTCTCTAGTGTATCATAATCAGCTGCATACAAACATTTATCTACCATTTTAAAGTCTCTTCCTTTCTCCCAAACTCTCCAGCTGTTTCCCTAATCCCTTCCATATTATTTCCTAAAAGAATCACCACTTGCTTTCTCCACATCCCCAATTCCCTTTTGCTTTCAACCTTTAGTCTGACTCCAGTTCATAGCACTCACTCACTTTCCACATGTCAAAGTCACCAAGGGTCTTTTTGTTAACACGCAATTTTCAATTCTCTTTTTATCTGAACAGATCTCCGAGCACTATTCAACACATTTGACCCTTGTTCTTTCTTGAAATCCATTTCTTTATTGGCTTTTGTAATGCCAAATACTCTTGGTTTTCTTCCTTTCCTCTACATGCCTTCTCAAATTCCTTAGTTGTATCCTCCTTTTTTGGTAAAATCTGTGATTATTTTAATTACTCTTGTGCTTTCTTCACTTTTTTCTTTGTTTTTTGACTTATAATCCTATATCAATGTTCTAGTTAATAGGCATTAGTTCCTAGCAGAAGAATGGTCCCGTGGACTGTAAGCTAATGATGCCACCTGACCCCTTCAGGTTTTATCTTACCATTTAATCAATATGCAAAGAAGGGTATCACTTCATTGACTGGAGTGATTGAGCCCGATTAGGAAGGGAAAATAGAATTGATGTTTAACCTTTGGAAGAGAGAGGATTTAGCCTAGGCTTAGAGAATTCTCAGAGCATCTCCTTAAAACTCTGCTTTTCCAGAGTAAGTTGTAAAGATATCTGATAATAACCTAATGCAGCAGGACTAGTAATGACTAGACCCTCAGATCATTTCCAAATGAAAATTAGGATCACTCCACTAAGAAAAGTATCCCAACCAGCAGAGGAACTGGCTGACAGCAAAGGGAATACTGGGTTGAATAGTAAAAGAAAAGTACCAACTGCAGCCCTATATCCAGATATAGACATGAATGCTATTAACAGCAGTGCAATTTTCTTCCTTGATTTATTATTGCTATTTGATTATATCAATCGATTCCCCTCTCATCTTCTTTCCTTACTATTTTATATAAGATGTTCTGGTGTTGGTTCAGCCCAATTTGGGTTTTGAAGGATCTCAAGCGGAATTGTGACTAATCTAGTGAAGGAATGAATTTCACTCAGAGATATAAACAATGGCTTGGGGACGATTGTAGTTCCCTTTTAAAGGAGGAAATGCAGGCATATTCATTTGTTTAAGGGATAGCAGCATTATGTTAGGCAAAGATATAACGTTGATTTTTGTAAAATTTACTTTATTGAGGAATAACGTATGTAAAGCAAACTGTATCCATTTAAAACCTACAATTTGATCCGTTTTGGCAGTTGTATACTCCCGTGAAACTATAATCATATACCCTCTAGCCAATATTTTTAAAAAGTTTAATCACAACCAAAATCGTTTTCATGCCCATTTGCAGTCCATCTCTCCCTCTGCCCATGACCTGAGACAACCAATGATCTGCTTTTTGTTAGTAAAATTTAGTTTGCATTTTCTAGAATCTCATACAAATGTAACGATTTAATATGTATTTCGTGTGTCTAACTTCTTTTATGCAGCATAGTAATTTGAGATTTATCCACGTTACTGTGCATATCAGTAGTTTGTAGTTTTTATTTCTAAGTAGGATTCCATCATCTGGATATACTACAATTTGTTTATCTATTGATCTGTTGGATATTCGAGTTGTTTCCCATTTTTTAGCTATTGGGAATAAAGCTGCTATCAACATTTTTGTATGATTCTTTATGCAGACATACGTTTTCATTTTTCTTGGTAAGCACCCACAAGTAAAATGTTTCGATCATATGGTACATTTATGTTAAACTTCCAAAGAAACTGTCAACCAGTTTTGCAAATTGATTGTATCATTTTACATTCCCACCAGCAGTGTATGAGTGTTCCAGCTGTCCCACATCCTCATCAACACTTGGTATAGTCAAGGGTTTTTTCTGTTCTTTCTCTTTTTCTTCTTTCTTTCTTTTTCGTTTTTCTCTTTTGCTATTCTAATGCATGGGAAGTCATATCTTATTGTGGCTTTATGGTTTTAATTCATATTCTTCTAATAGCCAAAGTTGTTTACTTTTGCATATGCTATTAGCCATTTCTATATATTTGGTAGTGAAGTATTTGTTCAAATTCTATTAACATTTAGGTGTTGAGGTGTTTTTGTTCTTATTATTGAGTTAGTGTTCTTTATATATTTAAGATACTAGTTCTTTGTCACATATGTATATTGTGAATATTTTCTCTCTTTCTGTGACTTCCATATTTGTTTTCTTAATGATGTCTTTTGGAAAACAAAAGTTTTTAACTTTTATGAAGTCTAATTTTATCAATTTTTTTTTTTTACACATAATAATTTTTGTATTCTAAAGACACAAAATATTTGCCTATTTCAGGACTGCTGAGATATTTTCTCATTTTCTTTTAGAAGTTTAATAGTTTTACCTTTTATCTTTAGGTCTCTGATCCATTCTAAGTTATATTTTATGTTATGAGGTATAATTTGATCTTCTTGTTTTATATCTCCATATGCATATCCAGTTTTTCTAGCAATATTTGTAGGAAAAAAGTTTCCTTTCCCCATTGAATTGCTTTGAAACCTTTGTTGAAAACAATTGACTAAATATGTATGAGTCTATTTCTGGATTCTCTATTATATTTAATGTATATGCCTATCTTTTTGTCATTACCACACTCTCTTGATTGTTCCAAATATAAATTAATTATTCAAATCAGGTAGTTGAAGTCCTCCAACTATTCTTCCTTTTTAAAATCACTTTGGCTATTCTTGGTCATTTACAGTTCCATACAAATTTTAGAATCAACCTGTCAGGTTCCATTTAAGGAAAAAAAAAAGTAAACAAGAATTTTGGTTGAGATCGCATTGAATTTCTACATCAATTTGAAAATAAGTGACATCTTCAAAATATTTAGTCCTTCTATTATATAAACATACTATGTATCTTCATTTATCTTCATTTATTTAAGTATTTTTAAATTTCTCTTAGCATTACTCTGCAATTTGCAGTGACAAGATCTGGCATATGCTTTGTTAAATTTATAAATATTTTATGGTTTTTAAAATATTATTTTGAATCACATTGTTATTTTTAAAAATTTTGTCTTCTAATTCTTGCTGTTAGTGTACAAAATACAATAGATATTTTTTATATTAATATCTATCCTGTGACCTTGCTATATTTATGTATTAATTGTAGAAGTTGCTTTGTATATCCCTGAGGATTTTCTTCTGAGATGATCATGCTGTCTGAAAATAGAAAAAGTTACTTTATTCTTTGCACCCTGCATCCACTTTATTTTTATCTCGCCTTATTGAAAGGGCAAAGACCTACAGAATAACGTGGAATACATGTGGTAAAAGCAATGTAGGATACATGCCTGTAAAAGCAGGCATCCTCACACTGTTGTTTTTACTAGTCTGCTTTTTGGACATTTACATATGGATAAAATAAAATATATGGATTTGAAGTACCCAAAGCAGTAAAATACATGGATTTGAAGTATGCACAGCAGTAGACTGTATTAGATATCATTAGTTGAACTTCAGTACCATCCATTCTAAGCTTTTCTGCATACTTCAGGGGTAGAAAGCCTGATAAAGGAATTTTCTAGGCTTCCTTATCAGCAGGAAATCTGGTTAAATTTTGCTGGTGAGGGACACTCATGCAAAATTGGAAAGGCAGTGTTATGGACTGTATGATATGTTGAAGCTCTAACTCCAAATGTGATGGTATTTGGAGACAGGATTAGGACTAGGTGAGATTATGAGGGTAGTGGTCTCATTATGGGATTTGTGGCCTTATAAAAAGAAGGAGAGAGTGATTGATTTTTCCCTCTCTGCAACATGTGGACACAGAGAGAAGACAAGCCAGAAGAGGGCTCTTACCGGGAACTCAATTGTGCAGCACCTTGATCTTGAACTTCCCAGCCTCCAGAACTGTGAGAAACAAATGCCTATTGTTTAAGCCGTCCTGTCTGTGGCATTTTGTTGTAGCAGCTCAAGCAGACTAGGATAGGTAGAACTGGGGAGCAAACTGGAGAAAACATTATTTACTGGCAGCAACTATGGGCAGGCAGCTGAAATCATTTTGGGCTTTCAGTAGCTCCCAAATGACTTGAAAATCATCTCCTTTGTGCTTCAGGCAGGGGGAATCGTTGTGGTGGCATCCCTGAACTCTCTGCATTACCAGATTTCCAGAAAACTGCTTTGTTCTACTTGATTCTTTTACCCCCTCCTTGATTACGTATTTCTTTCTATTTACCCATATTAAGTCTCTTCCTACTCAAAATACCTATGGATTTTAAATTTGCCTTATGCACTGATACCCTTCCACAAATAAAATGTATCTGGAAAGTTCATTCTCTTGCATCAATGTATGTATGCTTGCATACAGCTTCGTAAATGATGTACCTGGTACGATGATGAGGAAGAGCCCTGAGTCACTTCAACAGACTCACACCTGGACATCAATAGAGTGACATATGTTGACACATGTTGCATCTTGAACATCTTTTGTTAAATAGGATTTCTCTTTTTATTTATTTATTTATTTTTTTTGAGGGGGGAATTGGGGAAGGGAGAGGCATTTCTGGGCTTCTGTCATTCATTAATACATTGTTTCTATATTAAAAAAAGCTAATTTACAGATTAATTTACAAATAACTAACTTACAAAGTACTTTTTAGAATGTGCTCTTTTAGTAAAATTGAAATTGTCTCTTTAATTACTATATAACACCTTTTAATGGACTAAATAATATGTTTGTTATGGACAATTGAGTGAATATTAATCCAAGTCAGTCCTTCAGACACTTCTAATTCTACAGTTTCTGTCAAATCATTCTCCTTAAATTAGTTCTAATTATGGGATTGTTCAGCCTCCCAAACCTTAACTGGATTTCCATTCTATACACACACACACACACACACACACACACACACAGACAATGTCCAAACTTTTTACCCTGATTAATAAGGTGCTATGTAATGAAAATTGATCAAACTTAATTTTTCCATTTTTTCAAATTTTCCACCCTTTTTCATGGACTCCCAGTTGAAAGGCGTGACTGGCAATTCTCCTAACACCCTTACTCTTCTCTAGCTTTAGGCTCTTGTTCATGCTATCCCTCATAATGAAATAATTGTGTCCCAATTCTGCATGTGAAAATTCCACTTATTTTTGTTCTAGTTTAGAAACCATCAAATTACCCCCACTTTCTCTAAGATGTGAGTCATCTTTCTTTCCTCTGAATTCTCACAGCCATATATCTCTGACTCAGAGAACAATTACTGGTTTGTATCTTTAATTTTACTTCTTTATATAGGTAAGGGAATGTTATATTTGAATGCCTTCTTGTTATCCTGGCTCAGCTAAGGCCCTATAGATGAAAACAAATTGAGATACTAGATCATCTCTGTATAACTTTCTGTGGGGTGACCCCAAAACTTGTCTATACCCTTTTTGCCCATCACTAATCCCAAGAAGATTGATCAGAGAACTTAGAAGTGGTAAGTTTTTGGCCAGCTGTTAAGGATCCATTCATAATCTCTCCCCTACCTATAGGAGTGACAGGCATAAAGTGTGGGGAGATCCTTGCCAAGTCTCACTACTGGTTTTGTTTGATGAACTATAGAATTCTGCTAGTTCTGGTGCTGACAAGTAACTAGAATGGTACATAGAGAGAAAACTCTAGAAAGAACCTGACATATGCACCCTGAGCATTTTTTCGCCTCCTGAGAACTTGACCCTAACTCCAGACTAAAAAAATATGAAGGAGAGAGGTTGGCTGGATCCACCCCGATGGGAGATTGAATAGAGAGGGCTACATCAAAAGGAGTGTATTTTCCACTATTGACAGGTGAAGATGAATGCTTTCTCACAAATCAAGTGGAATTTCAGAAGATAGCCAGGTGTGAATGGGCTTCAAAAGGATTTCGCACAAGAGGTCTTCCTTCAAGGAGCAAGGCATCCCCAATGTATCCCAGAGGAATGGAACCAATATGATATACATATAAAGAGAATTGTTACGAGGAATTGGTTCACGTGATTATGGAGGCCGGGCAAGTGCCAAGATCTGCAGGGTGACAAGCTGTTGTTGACAAGCTAGAAACTCAGGAGAGTCAGTGGTACACTTCCGGCCTGAGTCCAAAACCCCGAGAGCCAGGAGAGCTGGTGATGTAGTTCCAGACCGTCAGGCTCAAGACTCAGGGAGAGTCAATGTTTCAGTTCCAGCATGAAAGCAGGAAAAAGTCAAGGTCCTAGTTCAAAGGTCATTAGGTAGGAATAATTATTTTTTTATTTGTTTGAGGGGAAAGTCAAACTTTTTGCTATACTCAGACCTTTGATTGATTGGATGAAGCCCACCCACATTAGGGAAGACACTGTGCTTTACTCATTCTACCAATTCTAATGTCAATATCACATTGAAAAGAACCCTCACAGAAACATCTAGAATAATATTTGATCAAATATCTGGTCACCCCATGGCCCAGTCAAATTGACACATAAATTAACCATCACACTCAGTAAGCAGAGATAAAGGTTTACTCCTGAATGCAGACACTGACTGGTCAAAGGGTAGTACATGGAGAGAGGCCAGCCAGAGTGTGCCTCACGTTCTTCAGGTCAGAGAGACCTCTCAGGAAATCCTAAATCACGTAACAGGTAAAGAGCAAGCATTTAGACATCTAGCATATTCAGAGGACACCAACACTGAATCATGTTTAGAGTAAATTAAGAATTGTTCTCCTTTATTCCTGAATGTCACACCCTGCGGTTGTGCAAGAACCAGAGGTAGTATTGTTCTGCTGATTTCCAATATGACTGAGAGCCTTGTTGGAAGGAAGTAGAGGCTTTAAATCAAACAAGAAAAGAAAATATTACTAGTGGGCTGGATCTGTCGTTTTAATCACCAAGTAATCAGACAGTTGAAACAGAATGAATCTTGGGGCTATGAAAAGTCTATTATTTCCTGCTCTGTACCCAATTTAGCCCAATTTATTCAATGACCATGGTATATGTTCACTTTTTTCTCCTACTATGTGCTGATGAATGGCAAAACCTTTAACATCTCTATGTTCATCTTGTTAAGGTTAATTGTCCTAAGTATTAGAAATATAAAAGGCTAAGTATAAGAATAAACTTAAGGAAGACTAATAAAAAATTAATAATAATTCCAAACTTTGCTGTTACGTGGTTTCTCCTGTCATCCTTAAAGATACTTCCACCTCAGAAGATATCTTATAGCTTGCTCTTCTCTACCTTTGTTACTAAGACCACATAACGATATCCAAGGCTGAATTGCCTGATATTGACTCTGTCTCTACATATTGACTCTCTCTTAAGTGAAGGTTCATTACCTTTTACTGAATACCAGGCATTTATAAAAGCATTGGAGGTACAAAATTAACTCTGATTTCAAGAAACTAACATATGGGAGTTGGTTATGTAAAGAAATAATTATAATATAGACTGATTACAGTGATCAAATAAAGCCTAATTAGTGATTAAATATCACAATATAGTATGAGTGCTGTCACAGTTACTAGATGTGCATAACAAACCACTCCAAAACTAAGCGGCTTAAAACATTTATTTAGCTGATGAGTGTTCAATCTGGGCAAAAATTGTTGATGACAGCTCTCTTGGCTCCACTCAGCATTAGCTAGGGGCTGGAGTTATCTGAAGGTATCTGGTCTGGGAACACTCAAACAGCTGGGGACTGGAACAATTGGGCTGCGCAACCATCTCTCTTTATCTCTATGTGGTCTCTCCACGTGATCTCTCCAGCATGGTCATTTAAGCAAGGGCAAATTTCCTACTTTTAGGCTCAAGACTCTTAAGGTAAATGTCACCAATGAGAGCCAGGTAAAGCTGTGTTGCATTTTATGACCCTGCCTCAGAAGTCATGCAGTGTCACTATCACCATAATCCAGCTTTCTGGGTAGAAATAAGAGACCTCACCTCACAGTGGAAGAGTGTTAATGTCACATTGTAAGAACAGGTAGACTGGGATATTGCATTTGAGCAATGCAATCAGCCACAGATGCACAGAGAAGGGGGACCTATTTTAGACTGGAGAAGTCAAGGAAGTCTTCTAGCAGTGGGAGTCAGGAACCCAGGTATACCTGGGTCTCCCTGCCTCTAGTCTGCCTGTCCACCAATCCATTCTTCAAGTTGCCTCCTAAACAAATTATCTAAAATGCAAATTGGATGTCATCCCTGCTGTTAATATCAAGCACTTGTATCCAAATTTGAAGAACCCATACCAGCACTATCATACAGAACCTACTGTGATAGTGGAAATATTCTCTGTGCTGTCCATTACAATAGCCACTAGCCACATGTAACCATTGAGGATTTAAAATGTGGCTATTGCAACTGAAGAACTGAATATTTAATTTTATTTAATGTAAATTGATCTTAGTTTAATTTAAATAGCTACTTGTGGCTAGTAAGTAACATTTTTGAATAGCACAGGCAGTCTGAGATAAACTCTCAAGTCCTAAAGTTATCTTTTTAAATCCCTGTAACATCAAGTGCTGTGTTATTGTATTCTTTTAAAGGCAAGAAAACTGAGGTTAAAAAGAAATGATTTCTATTGAGGATGGTACATTATGCTTTGTAATCTGAAGATGTTATTTTAACCTAGGACAATGCAAGTATTGAGAACTTCTGTGTGCAACATTCAGTGTTGGGTCAAGGAAACTCTTTTATTGAGATGTGCTTTACTGGCATTCTCTTTTGTAATGTGACATTTTAAAATCTCACACACTCCAAGAGGGTGACCAACCATGGAAAAAAAAAAAAATCAAGGTTGTGCTCTAACCCTCTGTGCACTATTGCTGATCTCTAAATGTTGTCAATTTAAAGTCACCTCTGCAAGACTATAAGTGATTACATTGTTCAGAGTCTACAGGTTTTGCATAACTTATTAGACCTGTGTAGTTGGTCTTAGGGGCAATGCAATTTTAAGCATTGTTGGTTCTCTGTAGATTACCTCCCCTGAACAAGGTAGTGAAATAGTCCCTTTACAGATCTTTAACAATGAAGTGATTTACAGATCCTTTCTATGAAGCAAACTTAACTTGGAATTTTTCTCGAAATAAAAACATTTGTCCAAAAATTTTCAAGAGAATGCTAAAATTTTATATGTATTGTTTGTGTTCTAATATATACATAAGAAAGACAACAGCATTTATCCTACCACCTGAAATTAACAAAAATGAAGATAATTGGTAAAAAGGTCATATATTGAGTTAAGAATGGACCTGGAAGAGATCTGAGTATTCTCTTTTATGTAGTTACATATTCTCTTTTCTGATCCACATAATCTGATTCATACACTAGTCATCTCATTTTCAACTCATGATTTCCTTTTACATTTTCTAGATGAGAAACAAAACTTGGCAGGCAAGATGAAAAGGAGCAATTAAGATTCTGTTTATTCCGTGAGTTGTAATTCACAGTTCCTGCTGATTAGCAAAGAGCAACATTTGAGAGGTTGACTGTTATTTTGATGTTTGTTTGCTTGGGATAAGAATAACTTTCTCCCATGTGTGGCTAATCAGTAAATTCAAAGCACCCATTTTCACAGGCGAGAGAGATATCCCAGCAAGGTCCATAAATCTGAATATCTAGATTTCTCTGCCATCTCATTTTCATTGAGAATTTCCCTGTAGGAGGGAAGGTGATACACCCATGGAAGTCAGGCCACCACTTCAACATAGTGGGTTGTCCTAGTGCCAGATTCACTGGGGCACACAGCTGCAAGGCAGAGCACAGAGGGAGCCAGAAGGCCCTGGCCGCTGACAGTGTTGGTGTCTGGGACTGGATATTCACTTTCGCTGCTGCATCCATCCTGAGAAGAAAGGAAATAGAAAAACCAAGTGAGATATATTCCAGGTAGGTGAAGTTGGTGGACTACATGTTGTTTCTGTATTCTTACCACATTTTTCAGTTCACAAAACTGAGTAAATATTATACTAAATGACGTGAATAAATTTTTGGTCCAACTTTGCCTTCAACTCAGTGAATTGCTTAACATAAGTCAATTCACTTTGAGCCTTCTGTTCTGGATCTGTAAAGAAGCAAAAATATTAATGCCTAAATTATTGGCTCATCTCAAGAAATAAATAGGTAATGCCGGTGAAATCACTTGTTACTCTAAAGTAGTGCTTCTCAAACTTTAGTGAGCACTAGGACCACCTGGAGAACTTGTTAAAGCAGTGCTTTCAGGCATTGCACCAACGTCAAGACTGCCAACAACTTCAAGTGACATCCTTCTATCTAATAGGAAAAGTAACCCCCCCCCCACAGGATTCAGTAAACAATTTTCATTAAGAATAAAAACAAAATAGTTTTGGTAAATATTTTAGTTTTTCTAAATTGAGTCACATACAAGCAATGCTTTATAGTATTAGTGTAGACAGTTTTGTAACCATTCTGATGTCACTTGATTAAAAATAATGATTCAAGTTTGCGTTATATAGGTCTTGAGTATTAAATACGGAAACAAAAATTTTGCTTTCTTTAAGAAATCTTAGGAAATAAGTAGTAGTAGCTTGAATTTTGTTTCCCCAAAATTCATGCCCACCCTGAATATGAGAATGTGACCATATTTGGAAATAGGGTGTTTGCAGATGTAACTGAGAATTGAGATGAGGTCACATTAGATTAGGATGGGCCTTAAATCCAATGAAAATGTCCTTATAAGAGACATAAAAAAACACAGACACAAAGAAGAAGGCGATAGATGCAGAGATTAGAGTGTCTACAGGCCAAGGGATGCCAAGGATTGCTGGCAATCGCCAAAATCTAGGAGAGAAGCAAGGCAGAGTTTCTCTCTCAGAGCCTCTAGAAGGAACCAACCCTGCCAACACCTTGATTTTGGGTTTCTGGTCTACTGAACTGTGAGAGAATAGGTGTCTGTTGTTTTAAACCACTGAGTTTGTAGTACAGTAATTAGTTATGGCAGCCTTAGAAAACTAATACATCATAGCAAGTATAAAAATAGACATGTAAGAAGTTTCAAGTACTTAGCCTCTATTTTATTTTGTTATCAAGTAGTTTGTTACATGCAGTGATTCTCAACAATGTTTCTGAATCCCATTGAAAATAGGCAATGCTTTTACTGGTCATTATCTGATCCTTGAAAGACCTTCTAGTTTTCCACATTCAGTTTCCTTTGTCACTTATGGCTTATTGTAATTCTTTGGTTGACTCCCATTTTTCGCTTTGACCTTCCGGGCCTTTTTATACTATCCGTTCTGTAGCTACTGTTTCAACAACAATGGTATGCATGCATTTTCTTTTTTTCCCCTCCTCCATGCTAAAACCAGACAGGGCTTTTTATCTCCCATTGTTGGCACTAGCGCTGAGCAACACTTGTAGTTTCTGTCTCTGCCCAAGCATAAAAACAAATCTGCACGCAGATTTTGGTAGGCTGAGCAGTTTGTTAAAAAACAACCAACGCATGAAACTACATATATGTATATACATATTATACATATACATGTGTGTATCTCCTACATTCTGAAAAACAGTTTTCACAGTATGCCTGCTTTAACTTTATGGTTACGATTTTCTGCTTTTCAAAGGTCCAATGAGAAATCAGTTCCTTAGCACAGCTGCTCCACCAGCAAGAGAATAAAAAAGAGATGGCTTTAACATATGCTAATTGACATGGTGCTGGTTCAATTTAGGCTACAAAATAGGCAATATTACAATTCTCAACTGCTCTACTAAATAGCAATTACTGAACACTTTAAGGTCATATCAAAACTGCCCTTTCTGATGGACTGTCAATACAGAGTCCCGTCTGTATCCATCAGAAATGTGTGATTTATGCTATTTTAATTAGTTTATAAATAATTCATAAAAGAATATGCCTGCTTACCAAGACCTGAAAACTGAATTCCTACAGCTTTAGATTTACCATTTGCCTTTTCCCTCATAATTTTTTCATCCCTTTAAGGAATGAATGACTATTTAAAGAGTATAGTGTATTCTCAATTTAATCTTCATTTAATCTGTGATTATGAATGAGAGAGATTAATGTACTAATATTTTTTCTGAATTGGTTGTAGAAATAAATGAAGTTTATCAGAGAATCATTGATATAGCAGAGGTTGTAACATGTTATCTGGGCCTATTTAGACCATTGTTCCAATGTCTAAAACCCTCAAAGATCCCGATTTATTCATTCAGTAATGTATGCATTCATTTTGCTCTTTTAAAAACATATCTCGAGGTACAAGGTACTGCAGGATCTTCAAATGTGTTTAACATATGCACTCAAGATGCCTATATTCTAGTACAGAAATTGCAAAATGTTGTATGTGAATTAAATACCACCCATAGACCTGTTTGTTTACCTGTGCAGTGTTTTTGCTTGTTTTTCAATCATTGCGTTATGATTTTTTTAAAATTTAACAATCGACAGTTTTCACATAATAATTCAGAATTCTGACTTCTCATGATAAATCAAAATATCCTAGACACTGAAGCTCACTGTAAGTTCCTATTGATTCATCAAATGTGCACTGATGTTTTGCTCATACTGTTACCTTTGAGCATAATTACTATTACCTATAAGAATAATTGAAGATCAGGTACATTTGTGATGAATTTGTAATGTTTCAACTTGTCTATGTTGAACTTTACTTCCTAGAGTTCTCTTCCCTGTATTTCCATTTAGGAAGGGCTGCAAGAAAGAACCTGATGGAAGATTTGGAGAGCAGAAGTGAAGCAGCAGCCATTTTGTAGCTCACCTGTTGATTCACCTGGTGTGAACCAGCAGCTTAGTGAAATTGTTCTATCTTCCCCTAGATCCTCTTTAGCTTCTCCAACTCCTGGGCCAGGTGTGTGTTTTACTTTGTGGCAAAGGGTTTCAGCTTCTGCAGGATTCCCACAACACCAAGGTGAGAGGCTGCGAGTCCATCCTTGTGAGTTCCAACTTATATTTAAGGGTTTCTGCTTGCTCTTACTTGCCCCACTTTATATAAGTTTTCTCTTCTATATTCTTGCCTTGTGGACTTCAAGCTCCAGCATCAGGTCTGAAGGCAGCAGCCTGACAAAGACTGGTTAATGAGCTCCCGCAATTGAGTAAGTTTAAATCTCTATAACAAATATATATATACGTTAATAATATATATTGTATATAACATAATATATGTATATAATGATACTTACAAGATATATAGGATATGAAGGTAAAATATTTATAAGATACTAAGATACTCAATGATCTACTCAAATACTTCAATTGTTACTCAGATTTGTTCTGTGAAAACTGGCAACAGTCTAAGAACTGTTACTGGTCCGTGCTGAAATAGTATAATGTGTGTTTATTCTAATAATAATACTTTGGAGATTTGAAAGCTTGTATCTTGTTTATCTATCTTTTGCAGTTTGTTTTTCTAGGAGTAATACTTTTGTAGCTTACAAAATACTTGTATTTTACAAAAATATCAGGCTGCAATAAATTTCTAAACAACAAGCTCTCTCTAAATCACCTGTTTCCAGTATCCACATCCAGCAAAGCTGACTGGTGGAAAAAAATAGATCATGATCTACAGTTATGTTATCAATTGAAAAGCAAAGAGCTCAGAGAAACAAACAAACAAGCTGGTTTTTCATCACAAACAGCGTGGCAAGCACTAATCTAAGTGGCTTGTACTTGTGCTTGTAGGTATATGAGTCTGTTAACTGCTCTAGTAGTAAAGATACAATGTATAATAAATCATAACAATAGAAGGCAGCATGTAAGAAGTGCCATCTGAGTGACAGAAGTCTTTTTGTCTTGACTAATAATAGAATACTTCATGGAAGGGTCATGATTTGAATTTGGTAGTATTTAAAGAGACAACTATCACAACCAAGTAGCTTTTAACTTCAGCATTTAATTTCAAATGTATACATAAATTTTTAAGTTAGGGTGGTCATTTCTTTGCATATGCTTTCTTCTTCTGCATTTATCTTGAGTACATGAGTTCTTTTGATAAATGATATAGTTCAGTTTTATTATGGAGTATCCCCAGTGTAATTCTATGAAACTATGATAATAAGAGTATTTCATTGCAATCATTTAAATTCACTCCAATCTATACAGGGGATGGCAATGAATATTTACCTCTATAGCCTATTCTATTTCCTCAATAGTGTCTATTTAAATAGTAACAGTTACGAAGCCATGGCCAGGGTCAAGGACATGTCTGCCATAGACATGAGAGGAATGAGTGGTGGTACATGTGCTTAGTATTTGTTTACTCTGATATCCATGGTACCTGTGTTATAGAAAAATCTATAACAACTCTTTTTGACTGCCTAACTCCCAGAATCCTTCTGAAAATTTCTAAACAACAGTTTTTCATGCTGTCTCTAAATCGTCTGCTTCCGGTATCCATATCCAGCAAAAGCTGACTGGTGAAAAAAATAGATGATGATCTACAGTTATGTTATCAATTGAAAAGCAAAGAGCTCATCTAGATGATCTCTTGAACTACTTTGCATCTGTAAAATCTGTAATTGTTTGTTTTAATCAGTCATTTTTTTCTAAAGCACTTATGGTTAGTCTAAAAACAGCTAGATAAATAGAAATTTCTATTCATGAGATTATAGACAGGGTAAAACAGGGATGTAACCGTACAGTATACTTGAACACAGTCAAAAACCTTTTAGATGCTCCTGAGCCAAGCAATTATTTAGAATTTGAAGAAGCTAGGATCATATTCAGAATGTGAATGGACTGTGCCACTTGGTGAAATGCAATGGTCATTAGCTACTTTGCTCAGTTCAACACTTCTTTCTTTCCACTAGACCTCCCTCCTCCACTTCATGGAATTGTCCAATCACATAGACTTGGCTTGCCTTCCACAGAAGTGGACATAGAACCCAAACTGGGCCAATCAGTATCCTCCAGGGAAAATTGCTGGAGTGATCAGAAAAGGGAAAAAAAAAAAAGCACTCCATTTTCTATGTGGTTGCTGACTTGGAGGATAATGTGTTCTTGCATTCACGTAGAGAGCGTATACTTAAGAATAAAGCCAAGAGAGAAGAAATCAGAGCCAAGAAAAAGGGAAAGATGATTTTCTTTGAGCCTGTGGATTTAGCCATACTTGGGCTCTTGGATTTTTGGTTATGTAAGCCAATAAATTTCCTATTTTACTCAGGCTAAGTTTAGTATTCCTCTTGTTTGCAACCAAAGTGTCTTAACGTAGTAGATATCCCAGAATATGATTTTATATTGTTAAGAGTTGGAACAATGGTTTATATCTTTTAATGTATAATAGGCCCTAATTGAGAAACTTATAAAATATTTAGAATCCTTAAAAATGTGTATAGGCATTTAAATAAAACATATCCTATATAATTTCGGGGTATTCATAGAAACCATTTGGAATTCCATGAAATCCCAACTAATAATCAATGCCCTAGTGAGAAAAATAGATTTTAAGCAATACCAGGAGTATACTTGCAGACCAGAGAAATTTCAGTGGGAGAAGATATCAAAAACAAAATGGAGATAAAGGAAGACTTGTACCCTGGTTGTATAAACTTCACAGGTTATTCTACAGTGCCATGTTCTCAAAGTCTCATGATGGCCTCATGGAAACAATCGCCTTTGAGATCACGTTGACTGCAGAATGAAACTACATATGTAGGATTCACTCTATGAACAATGATATCCCTGAGATTCACTGTAGGTGAGTTCAAATCTCTACTCATGGATCCCTGATTTTGCTATCAACCTTCATGCAATTGAGTCAAGCACAAAACCAGAAAGATTTTTCTACGATGTTTCACACATATAGTTTGCTTTGGCATTTTCCCAGAAGTGCTCTCAGTGTCCTCTGGGACATCTACTCACTATACCCTCCATCATTCTATAAGAAGCAATTAGAAGGGTAGTTCCTCCTTGCTAGTAATCATACATTTTAGTTGATATTCCATGGAGCAAGTTAAATCTAGGGGCTGCCCTAACCTTTGACTACTGTCTGCAGAGATTACATTACTTACTATCATTCTAACATGATTTACCTGCCCCATCCAAAGACCACACCTTGAAATTGACTTTTTCCTTAGCAAAAAGGTCAGCTCAATGTTCATGTTTTTTTGTTTGTTTGTTTTTACGTTGATGCTGCCTGTGTAGTGTCCTTATTTACTGGCTGACCTTGACTCACTGCCTTCCTTTGATCTCTGCAACATGTTACTTTCCGACCTCCCAATTCCTCTTCTTGCTTCTGATTTCAGCTACCCTCTGGGATCTGTGCCTGGAGCAACTCTTTCGTATGTAGATTTGCTTGTTCATGTTGTGTTGTAATTTAAACTGCCTATGGGCTCAGTGTGACATGTATACTTTTCTAGGCAGGAAATTCCTGCCTTTATTGGAAAGCCAGCCTTATGGTCCATCGTGGTGGCAAACTGCCTTGCTAAGAAAATAACAGTCTAAAATCTGAACTTTATTGGGTTAGCTCTATTCTTGCCATTGCACTTGCATCATGCTTATGTTAAAAAATTTAGGTCCTGATTAATTATCTCAATTCTGGCAAGACAAGCAACAGCAATCCTACTGGATTAATGTACCTGAAGCCTCCTTATATGATGAAAATTCAAATGAGAGTGAACTGGATGGTCAGTTTCTGTGAGGAATAATATAGGTCAGTACTGGCCAGGACATTTGTCATGTGAGCTTTTGAAATCTGCTTCTCCTTCATGTTCCTGCAACTTATCTTTACTAGAGCTGAGACTTTTAGACCAGCTGGCTTGATAATTCACATCAGAGTCATTAGAATAACTAATCTTTCCTGATTTGAGGAAGTCTTAGTCACTTCCTCTTAAAAGCAAGTTATCAAGTTCATATTTTTTGCAGACTCACCATTCACACTACACAGACACATTCAAATAGCTCCACCCCACACACATATTATATGACTGTTTCATCATTTCATAGATAACTAAAACTTTAATTTGCAAAGTATTGTTTAGCTTTTATTGCCAAAGGTTGTCTCTTCTGGGTATGGGTGAATTTCACAATGTCTCACAGTACCAAAATAGGCTTAGTGGAGAAATGGAAGATCCTCAATGGCAGAGTGAGCATGAAGAGATGCTAAAGCACAGGTCTCCACCCTCTCATTATTCCACAGCAAAGGAGGCTAGGCTGGGGGCTGGCCCCGTGGCTTAGCGGTTAAGTGCGCGCCCTCTGCTACCGGTGGCCTGGGTTCGGATCCCAGGTGCGCACCTACGCACCGTTTGTCCAGCCATGCTGAGGCTGCGTCCCACATACAACAATTAGAAGGATGCGCAACTATGACATACAACTATCCACTGAGGCTTTGGGGAGCAAAAGGGGAAAAAAAAGGAGGAGGATTGGCAATTGATGTTAGCTCAGGGCCAGTCTTCCTCAGCAAAATGAGGAGGATTAGCATGGATGTTAGCTCAGGGCTGCTCTTCCTCGCAAAAAAAAAGAAAAAAAAGTGAGGAGGCTGGGCTAGGGTATTGCTGGGTCACTGCTGCGGGTCTGCATTCCAATGGAGGAAATTCACCCCCTTGTTTTTCTTCCTTTTTGTAGGTCCAGCATGACAACATGGATTTTTCAATAGCGTAATACATAGTTTGGAGTCAGTGTGGATTTTATAGGCCAGGTGTCTATAGGAGTTATCTAGAAACTCCAGCTGCCAAACATCTAGAGACCTTAGGGCCTATGGGGTTTTGCAATGCCTTCTACTGAGATGGGCATGTGGGTGAGGAATGGGGATTCCCCAGTACAGAGGGAAGCTGAGCTTGGATACAGCCTTTCCCAGTGCTAGGAAGGAAAGTCGTCTTTTCCTCTACAAGTGTGTTTGGGCAACTAGGAGAGAATCATTCTAAGACACTTCTGGTCATTGCTCCATGACTTCCTAAGCAAAGCATATTATTATTTAATGATGATAATGATAATGATTAAAGCCCACACTGAAGTCTCACTATGCCATTAGGAATGGTCTTTTCTGTAGTAATGAGTTATAGGTTAGAGTCACGGCATAACAAGGATGTCTGTGATTCTATCGGTAACTACCTTGGATGGAGTCCAAGATAAGCTAACATTAAATTGGCCGCTCATTTTGAATTTTCATTATATAAAGGGGAACCAGGTTTGCTGACTCATTCTGGGCTTATATCCAGGTTGACAATACTTTTTTACACTGAACTTTCTAGCCAGAGTCTAAGTCTCAAAGGCTAACTTTTTTTTGTATGCATGCATGTAATGTCTGGTGTTAATTCATTCACTGCATTTTTACCAAATGCTCCAGATATGTGCCTGACATTCTGAGTGGGAGCAGGAGATCAGAGAATACATATGTCCTGTGTTAAATATCGTTAGAATTGTAAGCAGCCTGAATTTTGGAACATTCAAATCTATGTTTCAGTGTCAGCATTTTGAAGGAGATCAATCACAAAATTGCACTTAATTTTTGTTTTTATTAAAGAGACTGCACTTCAATAAAAAGTTCATTTTAGAGCTGAATGTAAGCCCAAGTAATGTTACTGACTAGTATCTTTATGATTCTGGATTTTACCCAAAGCAGGCATATTTCAGTTTAATACAATGTTTGAAGAATTATATTGAAGTTTTGTTTAAATAGGCTTCCATGAATTTTTATTGTAATACCTGTGACTACGCAAATATAAAGCACTGCCAATATTTAAATATTCATCTAGGGGATTAACAGATATAAAATAATAAATTCTGAACAAAAATGTTTCATGTAAGGAAAACTAGGCACATCAGAAGCTATGAATAAAACATCAAATAATACTATGCAACTATTGATTGACAGTCACAGAAATTTTTATACGTCTACTGTGAATGAAACTTTTATGATGACTTCAGAATATCTTTTCACATTTCATCTGTAAACATGCTAAGAAATTAAAACTCTACCTGAAAGCTCTGTATAACGCCTTAGTTTTTCAGCAGTGGAGTGACATTACTATATTTGTGTGCTAGAAAAGTCACTCCATAGTCAGGGCGAATGATTTACAGAAGGGAGGAGCGGAAAGAGCAGTACTGAGAAAAACACTCTTTTTCTCCTACTCAACAGCTAATTTGCTAAAATATTTCTTTTTGGTATTATTCTATGAACATAAGACAGTGTGTTAGAGATTAATCCTAACATTGCTACGGAAGTCTTGACCAGATAGTATATAGTTTAGCCTTTACGGGCCGTGGCATCTCTGCCACAACTATTCAACTCTGTCCCTGTGGTACAGAAGTGGCAAATATGTAAAGTGGACAAGATGTAAATGAATGAGCATGGCTATATTCCAATGAAACTTTATTTACTCAAACAGGCATCTTTCCTAAGGACCATAGTTTTCCAATTCTTGGTGTAGGAATTCCTTTTAGTCAAAAGCCACTAGGTAGCTACAGGATATACAACTCCTCCTGTCCTGATGTGTACTAGGTGTTTAGAAATGTGACGTTTATCATGAATTATCAACCGTTTTGGTTCTAGAATGCAAGTAATATACACAGTTCTCAAGTTATCAATTGGTTTTATTTTAGCACTTAATTTTTAAGTTGATTATTTCTAAATGGAGGAATTGAAATAGTTAAAAATATGATACATCAACTGGATGAAATATTATTGAGCTAGTAAATATTTAATAACAAAGAATAGGTTAAAATTTTTTTAAATATTTGAAATGTAAAATCAATTACAAAGAATAAAATGCAAAACTGTAGGAGCACTAGGATTGCATCTGCATGAAAAATGTCATCTAGGCAAGCAGGTGAAGATTGTATAGTAGTAATAAAATTAGAGATGATTACTTTTTCTTAGGAATCTTCTCTAATATTATGGTTATATTATTTATTAAATTAAATTTTCTAAAGTTAAAAATAACTTGGTTGCTTGAAACCCAAGGAAATTTTTAATAGAAATGAACAAACCTTGGCAAATATATTATTTTTTGACAGAGGATAAGAGATAGAAATTATAAAAGAACACTTGTCAATATCATGAAACAGAAGTACAAATGACTTAATGATACTGAGATTTGGTATAGACTATGAACTAATATAGTGATATTCTACTGACAAGATTTAGAAATAATTCGACCAACACTCTCTCCTATATACCTGTCTTCACCTACAGAAGGAACATGAGGGAATTATCTCTGCCCTGTGTTTAAGTCTTACACTAATTCTATTTGTTTATAGCAGTTTGTTGCATTAGTTTGTTGTAATAAATAAATAATGGTAATCAATATTTAGATAGCATATGACGTGTTGTGCTTCCTCAGACAATCAAAATACACAGGCAGGAGATGCATCTACTATGAGAATCTCTTCTTACCTCCCCCCACTTCCTCTACAAGGTTATCAAACAGTCCCTGGTAGGGATTTCTCAATGTGAGTGGATGAGATTTTAAGAAAATTAACCTGGAGTGTTTGGGACAGGTGGATTAGTGCAGGGAACACCTGTGGGTAAGGAAGTCCTAATTCTATTTAATAGTGAAGATACAAGACAATGAAGATATGACCGAGCATCCAATGAATAGGAAAGAAAAGGGATGGATGAGTGTATAGGTGCTATACAATAACAGAAGAGACAGAGAGAAGCAATGAATTAGGAAAATTACCTTCATTCTCTTGCCAAGTGTAAAATATTTTTAAATCAAAATTCGTGCAAGTTTAACAGAAAGGAAAACAACTATAAAAATATTGGAAATAAGTTAAAATGGTACATTTTTCAATAGTTGAAATATGGGTGCTGGTCTTCTTTTCTCATTTTAGTGAGAGGCTTTTCTCATTTCTCATTTCCTATAAAGGAAAAATACCCTTTAAGAAAATTTCAGAGTGTACCCCTTAATCTTTTTTGTTTCTCTTCTGAAATCAGTACGCCTATCTATTTTGTCTAGATAAACAACTTAAATGATTTTTAAAAATCTAAAGATATTTTATGTAGAGCAAAAATGTATTGACATTTATTTAAACATCCTTTGTGTTGCTTTAAAAATTCTTCCTAGTTGGGATATTACACCTATAATTTTGGTAGAGGAATATAAAGTATAAGACTCTTTAAGTGTATTCCTAGTTCCTCAAGCTTGCCTCATGTACCTGCTTTTGCCTTTATCCTCTGATGCTCTCTCCTTGACACATTCAATTTGGCTTTTGTTGTGCCCACTCAACTGCAACAACAACGCCCTTTACCTTTTCTTTGGCCATAATCCCAAGGCTACATCTCTTCTCTCCTTTCCTTCTTCTTGACCTCACTGTTGTCATCGGTAGAGTACATGATTGTCTCCTTCAAACTAAAATAAGTTGCGTGGGGAAAATGATAGTATAAATTACCTGAAAGATTATCTTCTTCTAACCCACTGCATTGGTCAATTAAATGGCCACTATAGAAGCATTTGGAGAAGGCGGAAGACAGATCATAGGTTGTAAAAAAGAATTTTGGAAGTAAGATTATTTAGACTATTAATAATATTTATTTGAAAACTATCAGTCTGTCTGTCTAGCTGTCTAATCTTTGGTATGTTGAGCAATTACTAACTGTAATATAATAAAAACATACCATGATTTTGTCTCACATCATCCTTTAAAATATATTCAGTTGATGTAGGCTGGTTTTGTACTCTCTGGGCATGGAAGACGCTTAAAACTGACATTTTATCTTCTGGGCATGTCCACGGGCTCCTCAGACATTTCCATAGCTGAGTATGCACCTTTTTCTTGAGTTCCCTTGACTCAGGTGAATGAATGTCTTATCTGGGTAGTCAACGTAGCTCTTTCCTTAACTCTTTGAAATTCACTATTCATTACCAGCTTCCTGCTGCTGGGTCTTCTACCCCTCCAAAAAGGTCTATTGTGAGGACAAAGATTACCCCACTCTGACTCTCTTCCTCTTTTGTGTTCACAGAATATACTCATGTGTCCTTTGACTTGACAACCTTTGGGAGAGCAAACTTATCCTATCAAAAATTGAAGCAAAAAAATCCCCAAACTCTCCTGGCTCAGCCAGCAAATCAACTAGTGAGCCTATTGCTCTTTCTCAAGATTTTACTGTTGCAAGTGAGACTACAGTCCAGAGGATTCCCTATCTACAAGGACACACATATCAACATGTGATGATGCTTACAACTGATGCTCACTTTCTCTAGAATTAAGGTGAAAGGACATATCTCCCAAACTCCCTAGCCCCAAAGGAGGGGGTTGTGGGTCCTCAGAATCAGTCATCTCCAAAGAAATAGCTTTACATTTTTCTTTATCTCTCTTTTATCTGCTGGAAATGCGAGGAATACAAGATTCATGAAACAAATTCTCCAAAATTTCTTTTGGAAAAATTTACATACAGGGGAGCTCTGTCTTACACTCATTTCAGTATCCCATGTCTATTGTGTTGTTACCACAGTAGAAACAAGACATAAATAGTTTCATTTGCTGTCACACATATAAACAAATCTGTGGAAAAATTTCATCAGATTAAAAGGCCTTTAATACTGGGAAATCATACAAGAAAGTTATGACTAGAAATCCTTTAAGGAACTGATACTGATCTGACAAAGTTGACTTACATAGTTTGCATATATGAAGGCAGAAAAGAAATTACTTTAAGCACTATGATTCTACAAAGCGATTTCTGTTTTATAGGAAATTTCACAGTAGTATAAAATGATGATATGGTTAATACATTGTTGGGTTGATGTGTTAGGATAGAGAACAGGAGAGTGAGAGAAGTTGCTGCCAATTTGAGGTCAAGATGTCTTATCCAAGGACAGAATTACACCTAAAATGACATAAGGATGAAGACTGTTATGTTTGTCCTTATATTTTTTGAAAAAAATATATTAAATTTCTTTGAGTTCTGGAGCCCTTTTACTTCAATGAAAAATCTCATGTATTTTTCCCCTAGTTTCCCCCAATGGCTATATCTTAACTAACTATAGAACAATATCAAAACCAGGAACATTTGTATAATGTGTGTGTATAGTCTTGTGCCATTTTATTGCATGTGTAAATTTATGTAGTTATCACCAGAATCAAGATTTAGAACTATTCCATTGCCGCAAAGATCTTTCTTATTCTTCTATAAGCACAGTCAACCATTAATCTACTCTCTATTTCTATAACTTTATCATTTTGAGAATGTTATATATATGGAATCATATAGTATATGACATTTGAGGATTGGCTTTTTCATTCAACATAATGACCTTGCATATAGCTGCATCATGTTTTTAAATCTATTTTATCAACATTTGTCTTTTTATTGGTGTATTTAGTCTGTTTATATTTGGTGTAATTATTGATTGGTTAAGGCTTAAGTCTGGTATTTTTTTTTTTTCATTTTCTGTTTGTTCTCTGTTTTTCATTACTTAGTTTTTTTTCCCTTCCTTCCTGTATGTGCCTTAAACATTTTTTAGAATACTATTTTGATTTATCTATAGTACTTTCTGGTGTATCTCTTGTATAATATTTTATTGGTTTCTCTAGGTATTGCATTACACATACAAAATTCATCAGAGTCTACTGGGTTAAACATTTTACTAGTTTGAGTTTAGTGTAGAAATATTTTATCACTTCAAGTCTCTGTATTTGATAGTATCATGGTCTTAAATATTTCCTCTACATGTATTGAGAAGCACATCAGAAAATATACTTTTTGTTTCAACCATTAAACATAATTTAGAAAACTCAAAAGTAGAAAGAAAACCTTTTGTTCTTTTCATTGTTCTTTCTTCTTTTCTGATGTTCCAAGATTCCTTGTTTTACCATTCCTTTCTATTTAAAGAACTTCCTTTGGACATTCTGTTAGAGTAGATTAACTCGTGACAAATTCTCTTAGTTTTTCTTCATCTGGGAATGTCTTAGTTTCTTTTCATTTTATTGGATATAGAATTCAGTGTTAACAGTGGTTGGTTTTTCAGGATTTGAAAAATGTTATACCACTTCCTTCTGGGCTCCATGACTTCAGATGAAAAATCCACTCAATTTAATTATTTTTCCCCCTTATGTAAGGTGTCATTTATCTCTCTCTGTTTTCAACATTTTTTTCTTTGTCTTTAGTTTTCAGAAGTTTGATTATTATGTGGCTTTGTGAGAATATTTTTGGGTTTATCTTGTTTAGAGTTCACTCCTGCTTCTTGAATCTGTAGGCTTTTGCCACATTTGGGAAATGATCAACCGTTATTTCTTTGAAATTTTCTCAGCCTCACCTTTTTTATCTCCTAGGACTCCAGAAACATGAATGTTAGGTCTTTTGTTATATTTTCACAGGTCCCTGATACCCTGCTCATTTTTTTCCAATCTATTTTCTCTCTGTTGTTCAGGCTGAGTAATTTCCATTGCTCTATCTCAAATTTGCTGAATTATTTCTTCTTAGAGAAGAATTTCTCTTTTTTCCAACTTATTGTGATATTATTGACATATTACATATGTGAGTTTAAGGTGTACAGTGTGATGATCTGACACATGTACATATTGCAAAATGATTCCAAAAATAATGTTAGTTAACACCTCCATCTCCTCTCATGATTACCTTTTTCTCTTGTGGTGATAATATTTAAGATCTATTCTCTTAACTTTCAAGTAAATAATACAGTATTTTTAATTATAGTCGTTATACAGTAGATCAGATCTCTAGAACTTATTCATCTTATAACTGGAAAGTTGTACCATTTGACCAGCATCTCCACATTTCCCCTACTCCCCAGCCTCAGGCAACCACCAGTCTATTCTCTGTTTCTATGAAATCAGCTTTTCTAGCTTCCACATATAAGTGAAAACATATGGTATTTGTCTTGCTCTGTCTGACTTATTTCACTTAGCATTATGCCCTCAAATTCTATCCATGGTGTTGCAGCAGCAGGATTTCCATCTTTATTATAGCTGAATAATATTCCATTGTATATATTGTTTTTATCCATTGATCAATCAGTGGACACATGGGTTGTTTCCACGTCTTGGCTATTGTGAATAATGCTGCAATGAATGTGGGAGTGCAGATACCTGTTCGAGAAACTGATTTCATTTCCTTCAGATGTATACACAGAAATAGGATTGCTAGATTACATGGTAGTTACATATTTTTAATTTTTTCAGGAACTTCTATACTGTTTTCCACAGTGGCTGTACCAATTTACATTCCCACCAACAGTGGACGAGGACTTCCTTTTCCCTACATCCTCGCTGATACTTGTTTTCTCTTGTCTTGTTGAAAATAGCCATTCTAAGATATGTAAAGTAATGTCTTGTTCTGCTTTTGATTTGCATTTCCCCTATGATTAATGATATTGAGCATGTTTTCATGTACATGTTGGCCATTTGTATGTCTTCTTCAGAAAAATATTCAAGTCCTTGCTCCTTTTTTAATCAGATTGTTTTTTTGCTATTGAATTGTATGAATTCTTCATACATTTTGGATTTTGTCCCATTCTATAAGCTGCCTTTTCATTTGGCTGATTGCTTATTTTGCTGTACATAAGCTTTTAAGTTTGATGTTGTCTCACTTGTTTATTCATGCTTTTGTTGCTTGTGCTTTTGGTGTCATATCCAAAAAATCATTACCAAAACCAATGTCAAGGAGGTTTTCCCCATGTTTTCTTCCAGTAGTTTTACAATTTTAGGTCTTAAATTTAAGTCTTTAATCCATTCCAAGTTAATTTTTGTGAGTAGTATAAGATAAGCATCCAGTTTCATTTTTTTGGTATGTGAATATCCAGTTTTCTCACCACCATTTATTGGAGAGTCTATCCTTTCCCCGTTTAGTATTCTTGGCTTCCTCGTCAAATATTAGTTGGCCATGTGTGTGTGGGTTTATTTCTGGGCTCTCAATTGCATTGCATTGGTCTATGCATCTGTTTTTATGCCAATATCATGCTATTTTGATTACTTATACCTTTGTAGTAAAGTTTGAAATTAGGAATTGTGAGGCCACCAGCTTTTTGGGGTTTTAGTTTCCTTTTTTTAAAGATTGCATTGGCTATTCAGGGTCTTTAATAGTTACATATGTATTTTAGGATTGTTTTCTCTATTTCTGTGAAAAATGCCGTTGGAATTTTGATAGAGATTGCATTGAATCTATAGATAGCTTTGGGTAGTATGGACATTTTAACAATATTAATTTTTCTGATCCATGAACATGTATATCTTTCTTCTACAATTTCTTTCATCAATGTTTATAAACTTAAGTATACAGATCTTTGATTTCCTTGGTTAAATTTATTTGTAAATATTTTATTATTTTTGATGCTATTGTAAATGGGATTGTTTTCTTTATTTCTTTTTCAGATGGTTCATTCTTAGTGAATAGAGATGTAACTGATTTCTATATGTTGATTTTGTATCCTGCAACATTAATGAATTTGTTGATTAGTTCTCACAAATGTTGCTGTGGTTTTTAGGATTTTTCTCTATAAAAGAAGATCCTGCAGAGACAATTTTATTTCTTCCTTTCCAATTGGGATACGTTTTATTTCTTTTCTGGCCTGACTATTCTGTCTAGCACTTCTAGTACTATGTTGAATAGGCGTGGTGAGAGTGGGCACTCTTATCTTATTCCTGATCTTAGTGGGAAAGCTCTTAACCTTTTATCATTGAGTATAATGTTAGCTGTGTGTTTGTCATGTATGGACTATATTATGTTGAGGTACATTCCTTCTATACCCAATTTGTTGAGAGTTTTTATCATTATAGGATATTGAATATTTTAAATGCTTCTCTGCATCTATTGAGATGATCATATAATTTTTATTTTTTATTCTATTAATGTGGTGCATAATACTTGATTGTGTATTTGAAGCTATCTTTGCATGACAGGGATAAATCCCACTTGAACATGGTGTATGATCCTTTCAATGTGCTGTTTTATTTGGTTTGCTAGTATTTTTTGGAGAAATTTTTTGTCTATATTCATCAGGGATATTAGATGGTAGTTTTCTTTTCTGGTAGTGTCTTCCTTTAGCTTTGGTATCCAAGTAACGCTGCCCTCATAAAATTTGTTTGGGAGTGTCGTCACCTCATCAATTTTTTGGAAGAGTTTGAGAGAATTGGTGCTAATTTTTCTTTAAATATTTTGTAGAATTCAGCAGTGAAACCATCCAATCCTGGGCTTTTCTTTGGTGGGAGGTTTTTGATTACTATTTCAGTCTTCTTACTCATTATTGATCTATTCAAATTTTCTATTTCTTCATGAGTCACTCTTGGTAGGTTTTATGTTTCTAGGAATATATCCATTTTTCTATATTATCAAATTTGTTGGTATATGATTGTTCATAGTAGTCTCTTATGATCCTTTGTATTTCTGTGGTATCAGATATAATGTATATTTTTCCATTCCTCATTTTGTTTTAGTCTTCTCTCTTTTTTTTTAGTCTAGCTACAAGTTTGTCAATTTTGTTTATTTTGTCAAAAAATCAGCTCCTGGTTTTGTTTATCTTTTCTATTGTTTTTCTAGTTTCCATTTCATTTATTTCTACTCTGATCTTTGTTATTTTCTTCTTTCTCCTAACTTTGGGCTAGTTTGTTCCTTTTTTTCTAGTTCCTTGAGGTATAAAGTTATGTTGTTTATATGTAATTTTTCCTTATTCTTAATGTAGGCATTTTTTGCTATAAACTTCCCTCTTAGAACTGCTTTTGGTGCAACCAATATGTTTTGGTATGTCATATTTCCATTTTTGTTTGTTTCAAGAAATTTTTTGACTTCTCTTTTGATTTCTTCTTTGACCCATTTGTTATTCAGGAGTGTACTGTTTAATTTCCACATGTTTGTGAATTTTCCAGTTTTATTTCTATTTTCTACTTTCATTATCATCATGGTTGGAAAAGATAGTTGGTATGATTTCAGTCTTCTTAAAATTTGCTAAAGCTTGTTTTGTGACCTGTCATATCATCTATTCTGGAGAATCTTCTGCCTACTCTTGAGAAGAATGTGTATTCTGCCGCTGTTTGATGGAATGTTCTGTGTATGTCTGTTAGGTCCATTTTGTCTAAGATATAGTTCAAGTCTAGTGTTTCCTTATTGATTTTCTGTCTGGATGATCTATCTATTATTGAAAGTGGAGTATTGAAGTCCCCTACTCTCATTGTACTGTCGTCTATTTCTCCCTTCAGATTTGTTAGTATTCACTTGATATATTTAGTGATATGTATAGTAATATACATATCATATATATAGTAATATATTTCAGGTGTTCTGATCTTGAGTGTGTATATATCTACAATTATTAAATTCTCTTGATGAATTGACCCCTTTAAAAGTATATAATGACTTTCTTTGTCTCTTGTTACTGTTTTTGACCTAATGTCTTATTTTGTTTGATATAAGCATAGTTACTCCTGCTCTCTTTTGGTTTCCATTCACATGAAATATCTTTTTCCATCCCTTTGCTTTGATTCTGTGTGTGTCCTTAAAGCTGAAGTGAATCTCTTATAAGCAACATATAGTTGGGTCTTGTTTTTTAATCCATTCAGCCGCTCCTCTGCTTTTTTTTTTTTTTTTTGGTGAGGAAGATTGGCCCTCAGCTAACATCTGTTGCCAATCTTCCCCTTTTTTCTTGAGGAAGATTGTCCCTGAGCTAACATCGATGTCAATCTTCCTCTACTTTGTATGTGGGATGCCACCACAGCATGGCCCGACAAGCAGTGCATAGGTCTGCACCTGGGATCTAAACCCGAGCCCGTGGAAGTGGAGCATGCAAACCCAACCACTATGCCACCGGGCCAGCTCCTACTCCTATGCTTTCTGATAAAAGAATTCAATCCATTTACATTTAAAGTACTTATTGATAGGTAAGGACTTACTAATGCCACCTTATTAATAATTTTCTAACCATTTTGTAAGTCCTTTGTTCCTTTTTTCTTCTTTTGCTACCTTTTTTTGTGAATTAATGATTTTCTATAGTGGCATGTTTTGATTCCCTTCTTATTTTTTCCCTTCCCTTATCTTTTGTGTATCTATTGTAGGTTTTTGCTTTGTGGTTTCCATGAGGCTTACAGAAAACATCTTGTAGATGTAAAAGTCTATTTTGAACTGATAACAACTTAAGTCTGATAGCATACAAAAGTTCTACTGTTTTATTGCCCTCCCATATTTTATGTTTTTGTCACAATTTATCTCTTTTTATAATGTGTATTCATCAACAAATTATTATAGCAATAGTTATTTTTAATAGTTTTGTTCTTTAATTCTTACTAGAGTTAAGTTATTAACACATCACTGTAAGACAGTATCAGAGTATTCTGAATTTGCCTATATACTTACCTTTACCAATATGTTTTACATTTTCCTATGTTTTAATGATAGTAGTTAGCTTCCTTTCATTTCAGCTTGAAGAACGCCTGTCAATATTTCTTGTAAGGCAAGGCTAGTGATGATGAGACCCTGGGCTTTTTTTTTTTTTTTCTCCCCCAAAGCCCCAGTAGATAGCTGCATGTCATAGCTGCACATCTTTCCAGTTGCTGTATGTGGGACGCGGCCCTAGCACGACCGCAGAAGTGGTGCATCCGTGCGCGCTCGGGGTCCGAACCTGGGCCGCCAGCAGCGGAGCGCGCACACCCAACCACTAAGCCACGGGGCCGGCCCTGGGCTTTTTTTTTAAGCAAGTCTTTATCTGTCCCTCACTTCTGAAACACAATTTTTCTGGGTAAAGTATTCTTGGTTTGTAGAGGGTTGGTTTGTTTGTTGGTTGGTTGGCTTTAGTTAAGGTAACTGGTTCATAGTTTTATTCTTTTAGCACTTTGAATATATCATCTTACTATCTCCTGGCCTGCAAGGTTTCTGCTGAGAAATCCACTGATAGCCTTATGGAGGTTCCCTTATTTGTGAGAATTTTTTTTCTCTTGCTGCTTTCAAAATTCTCTCTTTGTCTTTGATTTTAGACAGTTTTTTTATAATATATGAGAAGCTCATTTTGGGTTGAAATTTTGGGATTACCTATTAGCTTCATAAACATGGATGTCTAAATCTCTCCCCAGAGTTTGGATGTTCTCCACCATTAATTCCTTCAGTAAGTTTTCTGACCCTTTCTGCCCCTCTTCTCCTTCTGGGACTCCAATAATGTATAGATTATTTCTTTTAATGGTAGTCCATAATTCACATAAGCTTTCTTCACTCTTTTTAATTCTCTTTTTTTCTTTTTGCTCCTGTGACTGAAAGATTTAAAATGACTGTCTTCTAGCTCACTAAACCTTTCTTCTAGTTGGTTGAGCCTGCTGTTGAAGCTCTCTACCGAATTTATCAGTTAAGTCATTGTATGCTTCAACTCTAGGATTTCTGTTTATTTTTTAATGGTTTCTATTTCTTTGTTGAACTTATCATTTTGTTCTTGTACTGTTTTTCTAATTTCATTTAGTTGTTTATCTGGGTTTTCTTGTAGTTTATTGAATTTCTTTAAGAGGATTATTCTGAATTCTTTGTCAAAGAGTTCGTAGATCTCCATTTTTTGGGTCAGTCATTGGAGTTCTATTAGTTTTCCTTGGGGTGTCGTGTTTTCTTGATTATTCATAATCCTCATAGCCTTACATTGGTATCTGCACATTTGAGGAAGGAGGCACCTCTTACAGTCTTTACAGACTGGCTTCAGCTGCAAAACCTTTTACTTGTCAGCCCATCCAGAGATTCTAGGTGTGTCATCTGGTGGTGTCCACATGCAGGCTTGCTCCTAGAGTCCTTGGGCAGACATGTCTAGTGCCTGGGCTCCAGGTGGGCAGGCCTGGTACTTGCATCCATGAGGATCGGTCTGGAGCTTAGATTCACTGGATTGGGTCAGGTGCTTGAGTCTGATATGAGGAGCCTACAACCTGGGTCTGTATGGGAAGACCTGGATCCTGAGTCCACAGGGGCCAACCAGAAACCAAGGTCCACTGGGGTGGGCCTGGAATCTGGGTCTGTGGGGGCCAGTCCTGTACTGGAATGGGCTGGGATCCTGGTTTCACTGGAGCCAGCCTGAAGCCTGAGCCATGGGGGGTGGCCTGACACTAGAGTGAGCATAGATCCTGGGGCTGTGGTAGTTGGTCTGTAATCTGGAACCTTGGGGGCTGGTCTGGTGCTGGAGCAACCTGGACCCTGGGTCCACAGGAGCCAGCCTAGAGGCTGGGGCTGCAGGTGCCAGTCTGATGCTAGAGTGTTTTGATAGCCTGGGTCTGCAGTAGTTGACCTGGCATTGTGCCCAGCTTGGAGCCTGGATTCACAAGTGCTCGCAGGCTCCTGTGAGTCTTAGATTGTGCCAAAAGACTTGGTTCAAGGGACTTCCTTGGGGATGGGTCAAGAGCCTGGTTTTCTTGGAACCTGCCTGGAATGTGGGGCCATAGGAGCTGCCCAGGGCCACGGGAGCCAGCTAGTGCTGATGTAGGCAAGGAGCCTGGATTCACAGGAGTCCTTAGGGAGCCACCTCAGGATGTGAGAGTTGGTCTAGTGCTGGCGTGGGCTGGCTCTGGGGTCCACAGTGAAATCAGGCACTTACTTCACTCTCCTTCTCCCACAGGGAAGGTGCCTCCCTCTGAGCTCAGCTGCCCAGGCTTGGGGGATGGGTGATGGGCGTAAAGTGAATCTATCTTTCCTAACATCCTCAATGAATCTTTTCTTATTTGTATGCTTCAGTCAGGTACTGTAATCCCTCACCTGGAATCCTTGGCTCTCGTTAAGGTATTTTCATGCACAGATATTGTTCAACTGATATTTCTGATGGGACGATGAGTGTTAGAAATTCATATGCCACCATTTTGCTCAGTTCACAGAATTTTTCATCCTTCCTGTCCATTCTGTGGTTGATTCCATCCAGTAAATTTTTATTTTTATTTTATTTCATAGTTTTAAATTTTTCATTTGTTTCTTCTTTATATCTTCTATTTCATTACTGAGACTTTCTTTTTTTTTCCATTTGTGTTAAGCACGTTTGTAACTTCTTATGGAATTTTTTAAAGATAGCTGCTTTAAAATTCTTATCACGTTCCAACATCTGTGTCACTCAGTGTTGGCATCTCTTGATTATGTTTTCACATTCAAGTTGAGATTTTCCATGTTTTGATGGAACAAATGACCCTTCATCGTTTCCTGGACATTACGGGTATAGTATGAAAAGACACTGGATTTTGTTTAAATCTTCTATTTTAGTAGGCTCTCTCTGACATTCTGCCAGTGGAGGAAGGGGTTAGGGAGTACTGCCTTGTTACTTCTAGGAGGGGTGAAAGTTCAGGTTCCCTACTAGGCATCCTTTTATGCCCTTGGTGGGGGAGAGTTATTTCATTGGCTGAATGAAGCCTGGATTTCAGGTTCCCCACTAGGCCTTCACTGACATTACCCTGGCTGGGAGGGAGAAAACCTCCTGGTTACTGTTTCCTAGGTGGCCTCCACTGACATAATGGGAAGAGAGAGAGGACTCATTATCATGATGTGATAGTGAAAATTTCAGCTTCCCCTTCAGCCTCCTCTGACACAGGCCATGGGGCTGTATGGTGCCTTATGGCAGTTGGAGTCCAGAATTTCCGCGTGCTCTCCACTGACACTGTGGAGGGGTTCTTGTTACTCCTGGACTGGGATGAAAGCCTCAGCTCCCAACTCTGTCTTCTCTGAAAACAACCTGGGAAACCAGCTGCAAGGGGTGACTCATTATAGCCTAGAGAGAATAGAAGTCTAGGGTCTTCATTTGACCTTTGCTTATGGGGGTGGGGATGGTGCCATGGGTTTCTTCACCTTGTTTGCCTGACGTATGATAGTTATTGTCTAAAATTTCATCCTTGCTGGATTGCCTCTTTACTTATCTAGAAAGAACAGGTTTTCTTGGGGCTTTTTTGTTGTTGTTCCCGTTAGATTTTGCAAGTTTTCAGCTTCTTTGGCACTAAGTCTGGAATATATGAGGCAAAAAGAAAACCGGTGTAATGGTCAGCTTTATGTGTCAATGTGGCTATGCTATAAGCCCCAGTTATTTAATCAAATATTAATCTAGGTGTTACCGTGAAGGTATTTTGTACTTGTCATTAAAGTCTATAATTAGTTTACTGAAAGTAAGGAAGCTTATTCTAGATAATCTGGGTGGGCTTGATCAATCAGCTAAAGGATTCAAAACTGAGGCTTCCTTGAAGAAAACAAATTCTGCCTGTGGATGCAGCTTCAGCTTGTGCCTGACAGTTCCAGTCTGCCTTTTCTGATTGCCTGTCCAGCAGACTTTGAACTTGCCTAACCAGCCCTCTCAATCACATAAGCCATTTCCTTGCAATAAATATTTTGAAACCAGGAAGTGGTATGCTGCAGTAAAAAATGCCTGAAAATATGGAAGTTGTTTATAACTGCATACTGGGAGAGGCTGGAAACATTTTAGGAAGCATGATAGAAAAAGCCTAGATTGCCTTGAACAGACTGTTGAAAGAAATATGGATATTACATACTGCCAGTGAGGACTCAGGACAAAGCAAGGAGCATGGTAGAGAAATCCTGCATTGTCTTAGACAGTACATACATCATATAAACAGAATGTTGGTAGAAATATGGATTTTGAAGGTTCTTCTGATGAGGGTTCCAAAGAAAATGGGAAGCATGGAAAGTTGAGGAAAAGAGATCCCTCTTATATGGTGGAGAAAGGTGAGCTGAATTGAGTCCTATATTTGTGTGGAAGCAGATTTTGTAAGTAATCAACTTGGATACTTAGAGGAAATTTCTAAGAAAATTGTTCAAGGTCGAAGTCCTAACTTCCTGTCCCTCAGAATGTGACCCTATTTGGAGATAGGATCTTTACAGAGGCAGTCGAGTTAAAAGGAGATGGGCCCTAATCCAACATGACTGGTGCCCTTATAAAAGAGGAAAATTTAGGGCCGGCCTGGTGGTGTAGTGGTTAAGTTCTCACACTCTGCTTCAGCAGCCTGGGGTTCGCATGTTGGGATCCCAGGCGCCGACCGATGCACCGCTTGTCAAGCCATGCTGTGGTGGCGTCCCATATAAAGTAGAGGATGATGGGCACGGATGTTAGCCCAGGGCCAATCTTCCTCGGCAAAAAGAGGAGGATTGACAATGGATGTTAGCTCAGGGCTAATCTTCCTCACAAAAAAAAAAAAAGAGGGAAATTTGGACACAGGTGCACAGGCAGAGAAAATGCCATGCAAACATGTAAATAGTTGTCTACAAGCTAAGGAGAGCGGCTTGGAACAGTTCCCTCCCTCACGTCCCTCAGAAGTAACTATGTCAACACTTTGATTTTGGACTTCTAACCTCCAGTATTGTGAGACAATACATTTTTGTTGTTTAAGCCATCCAGTGTGTGGCACTTTGTTATGGCAGCCCTAGGAAACTCATACATATACTGAATCAATTTTCAAAGTGAATGGATGGAGAAAGGAACATGGTAATTTGGTGGCATCTCTCAGCCCTCTAATTCTCCCAATCAGTCTCTACTGTGTGTCTGAGATCCCTTAGTCCTCCAACTTTGTTGCCTTTCCTTTGGAGTAGCATTTCACTGAGAATTGAGGATCTTACTGTTTAAATTATGTTGCAGCATGGAGACAGTATGGGTGTAAGCAGGCCCTGGAGTTGGATTGCCTGGGCTTCCTGGCTCTGCCACCTATTGTTCATGGGTGTCCTTTGGCAAGTTATTTACTGCTTTGTGCATCAGTTTCCATACCTTTAAAATGTGCATAGTAGTAGTCTAACTCCTAATATATGACTGAGAATTAAATAAGATCTAAGTTAAATGCTAAGTATAGTTTTCTTTTATGACCCTTATTTTTGATGTTTATTCTACTCTTCTGGAAAAGATTCAAATCTACTTCTGTGGCTGTTGCACATGTGAGCAGTAGAGTATAGTGATTAAGAGCATGGACCTTGGAGAAGATGATCCAGGGCTTAAATACAGGTTTTGCTTCTTATTTGGTTTGTAATCAAGGGTAAATTTCTGAATGTCAGAGTTGTTGTGGGAATTAGATAAAAATAATGATTATAAACTACTCAGCCTGATGTTTGGCACATAGTAAGTACTACAATATTTAGTAAATATTATGTGCACATCCCAAGCTTTGCTCCAAAGTCAGCTAATTCTTAATGATTCATCATATCATCATATACAGAGCTGTGGTCAGCTGTTTGCACAGACTTGATTTTTTATATCCTCTCTCCCATTCTGGCTTTGGCTCATTTAATTCAGGCTTTTCAAAATCCCATGATGAGCAATCATTTCTCTTCCTGTGTATCTGCCTTGGTTTTTCATTGCAACTCAAATAAACCACAAGTTCATAGCTTTCAAGCACCTATCTCTTTTCGTATCTCCCTCTCTGCCTCCACAATCCTATAATTTCCTGGTTTGATCTCATGTCACAAATGAACATACTTTCTTATAGATTTGTTTTCTTTTTATTTCCTTCTCCCCTATCTTTTCCTTTGTTAATTTTCATGCTGCTGTAATTTTGAATAGCCTCGTATTTATCAATCATTTGACAATCTTTCTCTCCTATTCCAAGAACAGTTTGAATAGATTTCTCTGAGAAGTGCCTCTTTAGGCATATCACGTGGATGGATTTAGAAACTATTATTTCCTCAGTCATGCTTTATGCCGCCTTTCTTAATATTTAGCCTTGCAAGGTTTAAATTCAATTTTTAATTATATTTTGTATTCAGATGTTTTTATGGGCTAAATTATGTCCCCCTTCCAGATTCACATTTTTTTTTTTTTTTTTTGTGAGGAGGATAAGCCCTGAGCTAATATCCGTGCTAACCCTCCTCTTTTTGCTGAGGAAGACCAGTTCTGAGCTAACATCTATTACCAATCCTCCTCCTTTTTTTTTCTCCCAAAGCCCTATAGATAGTTGTATGTCATAGTTGCACATCCTTCTAGTTGCTGTACGTGGGACGTGGCCTCAGCATGACCGGAGAAGCTGTGCGTGATGTGCGTCCCGGATCCGAACCCGGGCCGCCAGTAACGGAGCATGCGCATGTAACCGCTAAGCCACAGGGCCAGCCCCAGATTCACATTTTGAAGTGATAGCCCCAAGTACCTCAGAATATTTGAAAAAGGGCCATTAAGGAGATAATTATGGTCAAATGAAATCATATGACTCACCCTACACCAATATGACTGGTGTCCTTATGAGAAGAGGAGTTTAGAACACAAACACAAGAGTTGGAAGGACCATGTGAAGACACGGGAAAAAGAGGGCCATCTATAAGACAGGGAGAGAGGCCTCAGAGGAAACCAACTCTGATGACATCTTGATCCTGGACTTCAACCCTCCAGAATTGTGAGAAAATAAATTTCTGTTTTTTAAGCCACCCGGTCTGTAGTATGTGTTATGGAAGCCGTAGAAAACTAATACACATTTTTTATGAATGTCCACAAAATAAATTATCTGGTTTTTTTTCCTTCTGGAAAAAACTTTACCTTTGTAGAATGATGGTGATCATTATCTGCTCCAATCAGTGGACAGTGTACTTGGTTCCATAAAAAAGCAAATTTATAACACACAGAATAATATTGATTATTGTTGCTCCCAATTTCATTTGATTTTGTGTTTAGATCGAAGCTTCTCAGCTCATGGTTCCTGTCCTTAAATTATGGAGCTGCTCTTACTATTAACTGAAGATGGGACCTGAAAGGGCCAAATTTAAATTATTCAGTATGGTTGATGTTGAAGTAAACAAGGTAAAAAAAAAATTAATAGAATCTTTTGGAAGCATTTTAAAATATGTCAACAATATTGTACAAGCAGTTCTAAATTACTCAACAAGTGGATAAAACACGTCAAAGAAGGGACACTAAATTAAAAAAAAATTGAGATTATGAATTTATGCAGAAATATGCAATCACAAAATTTAGCAAATATTTTAATTTTGGTATACATGTAATTTTTTCTTTTAATTTCAATTATTGTTCTTCTTTTGAATTAAAGGAGAAGAAAAGGGGACAATGGAATTTCTTCAATACGTAGCTTTTTCTGAAAACCCTGGGTGCAAATTATCTATTAGAGTGTATGAAAAACAAATGCTTTTCAGGCTTTTGTTGTTGGTTTCTTGCAAAACTTGGGGTCATGTTCCAAGAAAAGTAACCACCCGACCAGCAGTCTCTACTATTAGCTGTGGTCTTATCACTTCCAGCTACTCTTGTAACATCAAGTAGTCTTTTCATTTTTCAAAACTATTTTTTCTGTAACTGTTAGAGTAATCTATTTACACTACAAATCTAATATGTGATCATGACTTAAGCCTCTTTAATAGGTCTCATTGCTTATAAACTTCCTTCTCTAACTCTGCTGAGCTTCATCTGAAGAACCTGATGCAATCTATGGGCCCGACACCCACTTTTTCTTCTCCTCTAGGGGGAGGGGAAGGATCAAGAATCTGCATTTTAATAAGTCCCCAAGGTGAATCTAATGCGGGTCATCTGTAGACACACCGAGGAAGACCAGATAAATTCAAAGCCTTCCATGGCCTGTTTCTTCCTTACATCGTTTTGCTGCTATTCTCTATTTCACATTACTTAAATTCCCAGACCAAAGCCACTGATAGCTCCTGCATATCCCATTCCAAGTCAAGCCTCTTTGATTTACTGATATTTCCTCTGTGTTTAACTTTCTCCATTCCCCTTCCTATGTTTAATTGCTATTCATCGTCTTTTTATACATAAATGAAAATATCAAACATGTGGCCATTTTACATGACCTCTCTTCCTACAACCATCTCCTGTGGGTTAGGAAAGCATCTTGTTTTCTTCGTTTATAACTTTTCTAACTTTTACCGTTTGATATTGCAAATATCTGTTTACTTTATTTGCCTCATTTACCATATCTTTAGCTTCTTGAAGATAGTGACCATATTTGATTGTTTGTATCTCTACTGCTTGGTATAACACTTTTACATAATATATGTTTGCTGAAATAAACTAGACCTTCATATACAAACATGCTACCACATTTGTAAATATGTTTATCATATATATAATATAGTACTACACTATAATAATAAAACTCGTTAGTTCACTATGTTAATGGCACCAGGTCTGTTTTTGCCTACCACCCAGAAAGCCAATCACCCAGACGATGACAAGATTGCGGAGATAGAGAGTTTAATCACAAGGCAGCCAAGTGAGGAAAACGGGAGAACAAGTCTCAAATCCGCCTTCCCGAAAATAGGGACTCAGGGGTATTTATGGGGAAGGGGGCAAGGTGGTCTGAAATGATTGAAGGTGAACAGAGATGAGGTAATTGATGATCTGCACAAGCGTAGTCACGCTTCATGTCTCTTTGTAGGACACATGTTCACAGAATAGTGGCATTAGCATGCCCTGAGGGTGGAGTTCCAACCTCTTGCCTTCAAAAGGGCCCAGTTGATGGGTTGATGGTCTCAATCTGAAGTGGACAAGGAGTTCACTTCCTGAAAAAATAGCTCAAACACCCATTTCCATGACCCCGGCTCCAGGGGGATGTTACCTATAGAAACCTAGTGGGAGTCAGATAGCGTATTACCTAAACAGCACAGTTAACAATGGGTAATTTTATCATGCAGATTTAAGTCCTCACATTCTGTTCTGATAAGTTTCTAGGTAAGGCCATCCTCCCCTTCTTCCTGGTACAGGGAAGAAGATACCTTTACAAATGGAGATTTTCTTTACAAATGTAAATGTCTTTCATAAAGGGTAACCAGAACTAAGAATGGGCTTAGCATGACCCACCCAGGTACCTGGAGATGTCTATGATAATGGACTTTTCTGGGGGCGGGCCTCCCATCCCAAACTCCTTTGGTCAGTTAGTGGGGGTGGGGGTCAAAATGTCATTCGGGCAGAGACATATTTTGAGTTGGCAAATTCCAATCCCCCATAGTTACTAGCTGCCCAATCATCAATGGCTGTTTCCCGGTTTCAACTACAGAATATCAATGGTCCTTTAGGACAAAATTTCATTTTTCAAATACACATTCAAATTACTCAAAAGTAGGCATTTATGGAGTGAAAGTTGGCAGCAGTTTAATAGAAAATAGCCAAAACTTTACAGTTTGTGGCATGGAGCTTGAGAAAAAACTAATTCTGGTTTGTATATACATGGAGATTTTAGGTCACTAGACTATCCTTACATACATTGGAACTGGGCCAGGGTATAGGCTAACCATCCTGCTCTTTAGCAAAATGTGCCCTGGGATGCTTAATGACCACAAATGGTCAGGATTTCAGCTTTATGTCTCATCCAATAAGATCTCGTGTCTCTCAAGACACTAAAATGAAGAGTGAGTCATTAGGAAATCAATAGTGTTATATTCAAACAAGGCTATTTAGAACAAAACACATTCCATTTTCTCATTAGCCATGGAGCCAAAGGGGAAAGAGGGGAGGATTTGCATTCATTTAAAATTGCACACAGATGGAACTACTGCTTCCCACTCCCTAGCCAAGGCTCCAAAGTGCACACAATTAAATGTATTTTATTAAAACTGACTTTAAAAATGCATGCTGTTTCCTCCCATTTATTCAATAATTGATTAATTACAGCCTGCTTTACTTCACCCAGTGACATTTTCCAGTTATTTTTCCTTTACATTTTTGAAGTTTGGTTGGCTTTGGGAATTGTATTTTAGCTGCATGTTTAGAAGAGTTGAGGATATTTAATTTCATTTTTAAAAAAAAAGATACTACATCAATTTTCTAAAGTCATTAGTTGAGATATATGAACTTATTATTTCTCATTTTTAATGCTTTCCAACACAAAGCAGAGGTCGTATACCTGGAAGGCAAGATGGTTGATTTTATTCCTTCCTGACACCTTAGGAATTTCATACTGTAGTTCAGTGTTATGAAATAGAACTATAATTTTAAATTTTCTACTAATCACATATACAAGAAACAGGTGAAATTAATTTTAGTGCTGTATTGTATTTAACCTACTATATCCAAAATGTTATCATTTCCACACGCAATCAATATAAATATCATTAATGAGATATTTTACATTCTTTTCTTAGTATTAAGTGTTTGAAATCTGATGCGTATTTCACACTTACAGAACATCTAAATTCACACTAGCCTCACTTCAAGTGTTCAAGTGGCTACCATAGTGGACATCACCACCCTGTTGGATCAAACTATAGCGCTGCAATAATGAATCCCTTTGGAAGTTGCACCACTGCATTTTGCCATGGCCCAAATTTTAAAATCCCTTGAACATTTCTCTCTCCCACCATCACTACCACCATCAAAACAAATCCTACAAAAAGGAATTATTTATTTTATTTCAAAAAGTCTGCACATTGTACAGGATGTGGTAGGTTTATGATTAGTGCTCAGAGAGCAATTAGCATTTGAATTAAGCCACATGAAGATAACAACAGGCGATTACCCATTTTAACAGCTGCTAAGTGGTGTTAATTGCTGGCTGTAGACCACAAGCTGAGCAATTTTCTGTGTATTGTACAAATAGAACAAAACAAAATGGAAGTTAAAAGAAAAAGTATTATCTTCATTATAATAATGTACAGTACTTGGTGATATAATGTATCCTTATAACCTATGCCACTTCTGAAATTCACCATGAACAGGTAATATTTATGGGAGAAATGATATATATGTATGACTGCTCATTTTTATTTTCAAATAATAAATGTTCAAAACATTTGTACATACATATAATTAGAAATGTTATAAACATTTCATAAGTTTATAAAAATGTCAATGGATGGAGTTTTTGATATTTAAATTAATTAGGAAGAGATGTGGTTAACGGTGACAGGAAGCTGGAAAATATAAAGCATGGTTAACTAGTCCTATTAAAAACTGTGCAAAAGAAGTAGAATTTATTAGATCATTAGACTACACTGACTAAGTTCTATCAATATTTATTGACATTTCATATTTTAATTTTAGTTCCTGAAATGATGGCTAGAAAAGTGTAATTGGTTTCCATTTCCAATCAATGAGACAGTGAAACAATAAACTGATCACATGGAGAAATTAAAAGTGTTCAGATATTTAAAATGGTAAATATGATAATTATAATTTATTGTTATTAATGTGTATTGTTAAAATGAAGATATTGATTTGATATAGACTATTTCATGGTCTAGTTTACGATATAAATTGATATTAATATTTTGGCAAAAGCTACTCACGTACAGACTTCTCTTGATTTCTTATTCTATACAACTATCTGTTGGTCAGTTTAGCTTTAGGACATGAGCTTCACAGCCCTGTAATATATCATATACATTTTGAAGGGAGCTAAATGGTAGCTACATTTGTCACCTGATGCCTGTTGGAACTTTATCTTTTCTACCAGGTCATTTCTCAACTCTAGCCAGTTTATTAACTATTGATCAAGATGACCTCAACATTCCCCTCAGCTTCACTAAATTTTAGCCATGTGTTTTCTGTACTCTAGGCCGCTTAACACCGCCCCCCCCCCGCCTTTTCTTACAGCATTTACTTCAGAAAACTTGCAATTATAAATTCTTTCTCTGCCCTTTGGAGATGTAAATCTTATCCCAACCTCTTGCCAGTTTTGCAACCCAGAAATATCTTTCTCAAAGACTTGGGAGACATTTTTTGAAACATAACATCAAGAAAGATAGAGTTTCTATATACCAGTCTCTGTGAGATGATAGATGATAGCCTAACTTTGATAAGTGCCAATTAGCGAACACAGATGGCTTAATCATACTGACCAACCTCTCCCCTAATGTCCTTCAGGGGACACTAACTCATTTCAGTGCTTCAAAATTCTTCTGCTTTTTGTTTCAGTGGAGTTGGAGTTGAGTTCAATCTCTCTCCCTTACTGTAGTAGTCTTAACTCCTAATACAGTAGTCTTGAATAAAATTTTCCTTCCTGTTTAACTCCATTTGGTGCAACTTTTCTTTGATACTATCAAAAGCCTCACATCTGGGAATAGAAATGGAGGGCCTTGGAAATTTACCTTATCTAATTAAGTTTTACACTCATGGCATTCCAAAATCATTTGTACTTAATCTAGAACTATACAGCTCACAGGGATGTTTTTGTATGGAGTTATAGCAGCATGGAGAAATGTATGGAAAGAAGTGCCAACTGGTTGCCTTGGTTACATCAGAGAAATGGAGATGCTGAATGTAATGGGAAGAGAAGGTAGAGCTCAACTCCTCTTATGCCCTTCTTTGTATTCTTTTACATCTTAAAATTTGTATTTTTCAATCTTGTAATTAAAACATATATATACTAAGGTAAAAAACAAAAATCTCTCAAAAGTAAGGAAAAAAATGTAGATTTGCAAACAAATATCTCTGTGGCTGGTGATTTCTTAGAAGAAGTTATTGTTATTTATAAATGATAGATTTTAAAATATATTTAGAAAAAAATTTTGAAGGCATGTATTGCTGATCAAATATAATTAAAAATAAAATGTCTTCCCAACCCAGACATTTCTACAAAGGTAGAAGAGAGAGAAAACAATTTTATTATTGAATAAACATTAAATCAGAACATGATATGTGTCATAGGCAATCTACAAAAAAATTGCAAAGACAGAAAGAAATCTCACACTCATATGAGCAAATACAACCCATTATATATGTGTTCTCAAGATAAACAATAACCAGTCCCCAAGTAAGAGGACTTGACACCACAATTTGTCACACATAATTTATCCTACATTAACTTTATAATTGAGTTGACCATCTGTGCTAGTCAGTTGGTTTTATACAAAGGAAAAATAAAGTTCTGATATCTTTATAACAGGAGGTAGTTTTGCAAACTAGAGCCAGAAGCCTGCTGAAGTTAGGCTCCTACTTTCCACAGAAACTGGAAAACAGGGGCACTATCTCCCTTGGATGTTTACATCCCAAATAAATAGCTCCCAGGTACTTGAAAAAGACATTCCTGGCAAAAGGGTTTAGCTTTTAGGAGGATTTACATACATTTCAAAGAGACAGAGAAAGAACTTACAAGTAAACACTCCAAGAAAAGAGAGAGGAGAAAATTCTTTCCCTTATTTTCAACAGGGAGAATTGTGTCTCTTATTTTCAATTCGTATTTGCGTTACAGTACCACTGTTGTTCTTAAATGAAACAAACAAGCAAAAAGAAAATATTTTACAAGAAAGCTCGAGAGTCATCTAATTACAAATTGAAGGCATAGTCAATGGAATGACCCTTACCTAGTTGACCCTTAAGTATATATATGAAGGATCAATGTTATAGACTGAATGTTTGTGTTCTCTCCCAAATTCATATTTTGAAGCCCTAACCCCCAATGTAATGGTAATAGGAGGTGGGGCCTTTGGGAATTAATTAGGTCATGAGGGTGGAGCCTTTATTAATGATGTTTGTAGCGTTATAAAGACAGACGCAAGAGAGCTTATTTCCAGTGTTTCTCTCCACCATATGAGGATGCAATGAGAAGATGGCCATCTGCAAACCAGGAAGAGGGCCCTCACCAGGCACTGGATCTGTTGGTACCTTGGTCTTGGACTTCCCAGTCTCCAGAACTGTGAGGAATAAATTTCTGTTGTTTAAGACACAGAACCTGTGGTGTTTTTGTTATAGCAACCCAAACTGACTAAGACAATCAAGCTGGAGATTTCCAGTTGCCTAAAACACAGCTCAGGAGACATTCCACTAATCTATGCATTTTTGGTTTCAGTAATAAAATTTTCTTGTTTTCTTACTTATTCTACAGTATTTGCTGAGGGATTTTCCAGAAAATAAAACATATCTATAAGGAAGAAAATAAAAATAATTTATAATCAAACATTGTTAGCATTTTTTTGGAGTATGTTCCAGTAGTATTTTATATTTATACATTTTAATATACCTGAAATTATAGTGTGTATATATATATATTCTCTTGTTAGACTTTTAAATGCAATGTTATATATGTTTTAATGTCTGCCGTTAACTTTAAAATTCTTCTGTATAAACAATGTATTATACTGTCTTAGCTATGCTCTAGGGGTTGTTGGTTCCTAAGTCAGTAATTCACACTCCAGGAGTAGTCAACTAGCATTTATCAGAAATAACACACTATAGAGGCTGCTACAATGAGTAATCTAGCTATCTCTATGTCCCATCTGCACCAGCTGCTTTATATAATGTATGTTAGAACTGAATTTTTATTGGTGAAATTAGTTAACTAGCAAAATAAATGTTAGAAATAGTACTGAAGATAAACAGATTATCTAGAATATTGTAAAGACACTTCTCCATCTTTGCATTAGCATGGTATAAAAATTTAGGAAGCACCTTACCCTGTAATGTTTAGAAGCCTCTCTGGGCTTGATCCCTAAATGGTCAATATTCTGATCCTTTTTTCTGAGAATTCCTGGTTACACGACCCTGATAGATGGTTAGATGAAAACTGTAGCAGGAATATGGCACCATTTGCCTCAGATAAACCTTTCATAAGGGATGTTTTGAGAAATCTGAAAAAGGCAAAGAGCTTATAGAAAATTTTGTGTCATTTTTTTAATTAAATGCTTGCTTAAAAAAAACGGTCAATGGGGGCTGGCCAGGTGGTGCTCTGGTTAAGTTTGCACGCTCCGCTTCTGTAGCCCGGGGTTCATGGGTTCGGATCCCAGGCATAGACCTACACACCACTCATCAAGCCATGCTGTGGTGGCATCCCACATACAAAATAGAGGAAGATTGGCACAGAGTTTAGCTCAGGGACAATCTTCCTCAAGCAAAAAGAGGAAGATTGGCAATAGATGTTAGCTTCAAGGACAATCTTCCTCACCAAGAAGGAAAAAAAGGTCAGCATGTGTGGCAGAAAGGGGTCAGGGACTTGCGTTTGTTATAATTTTTCAGTGGGATAATTCTTGAGGAGCAACCACCCCTCACCCAGGGCAACTGGTAGCTGCTAAAAATGCCATAATAAGTTATAGTTGTCTATGACTAAATTGGCTTAGGCCACTGTGAAATGTAAATATATCTCTTATTACATTTCTTTATAAATACTCTTTTACTGGCTAAATCATTTGTAAAAATATACCACGATTGGGGGCTGGCCCGGTGGCATAGTGGTTAAGTGCACGTACTCCGCTGCAGCGGCCCAGGGTTCAGATCCCAGGAGCGCACCCACACACTGCTTGTCAAGCCATGCTGTGGCGGCGTCCCATATAAAGTGGAGGAAGATGGGCACAAATGTTAGCCCAGGGCCAGTATTCCTCAGCAAAAAGAGGAGAATTAGCAAAAAGAGGAGATGTTAGCTCAGGGCTAATCTTCCTCACACACACACACACACACACACACACACACACACAAAATATGTCACAATTTATCTAATCAGGATCAATTGAGAGGCATATTGGTGAGAAACAATGTAGCAAAGAACATTTTGGTTCATGAGTCTTTCAATTTCTAATTATTTTGTTGTGATATAATGCCAGAAGTGATATTACTTCTTTAAAACATATGATTCTAGCTTTTTACACAGTGGTAAGTTGTTTTACAGAAAATTTATGCTAATTTATAATCTCCCTATTTCTCTGAAAGTTAGAAAGTTACCACAATTTTCTCCAAATCATCTTATATTTTGAATGTAATGGGAAAGGAAAAAAAAGTCAAACCTCCTGACATTTTGGGACAGACTATCTTTACTAATCACGTCTTTCCTCTATTTCTGCTCCCCATGCATACTACACACACGCGGATAAGCAGTAACTGTGGGGGAGAAAGGGATTATGAGGTATTGTTTTAATCATTAATGTGATCAAGGAATAAATTCTGATTCTTTCACTCAAGAAAAACCAAAACAAACATCTAGGATACTTTAGCTGTCTGGAAAGGGTAACAGCTAGAAGATAATACCAAGGAACTAAATTTGTAGAAGCTAAGTTATCAGTCATCCCTGAAGGAAGGGCTGAATAGCACACACCAAAGAGAAACAGACTACACCAAAAAGTGGGTACTTAATCTAAGCTGGAAGATGTGGATACAATATCTACGTATGTTTTATGAACAATATTGCAGATTACTCTCTTTAGGACATTTTAAGACATCAGTCAAGGTAATATTAAGAAAATTTATTTGAGGTCATGGCTGATTGGGGTTAGAGGCAAAAATGAGAGGACTCTCCAGAGAAGTTTGTTTCCGTGTGTGTGTGTGTGTGTGTGTGTGTGTGTGTGTGTGTGTTGTTATTTGTGCTGATTTTGCGTTGGACCTTAGACTGAGGAAAATGTGAATTATAGCAGCATTTGGTCATGCTGTCTCCGGCATGAATATTGTGAATATATTTCTAAATGGTTAATAGTCAAAGAACTGGATATGGGAGCTGAGTAGAAGGGTAGATCGTAACTCCTTTTACGTCCTTTATACTTTTTTACATCTTAAAACTTGTATTTATTAATCTTGTAATTAAACAAAAACATATAAACCAGAAAATCTTAAGCCAGAATCTACATAATAATTAAAATAATTATATAAATATATAAAAAGTATAAAAGTAAAATAATTGAACAAATGAAACTTTTTAATAATAAATTTTTAGCTGAGAGTTTATATTTTTGTGATGAATATCTAGTATTGGTATTTAGAATCACTGTGGTGATCAAAATAAAATCATAGCATAAATGTCCAAAAATACAATTGGTGACTTCTGGTAAGTTGCAGTTGTGCTATTTCTAGAAAATAGTAACTACCAGTTGAAATAGGTAAAACCTGAACCAGTTAAGAATGGTAAAGGACTGAATTATTATTCAATTAATGTAATTAAAAAGTAAAGGATCAAACTGAATTTTTCAAACTCCCAGCATATGAGTTAATAATCAGTACATAGAAAATTTATCTGTGTGGTATAAGTACTCGAGGTCTTTCTTATTCTTATGTGCAAAATCAGTTTTTTTCCTTTAATTTCATTTTTCTTCTTAGCAGGTATAGTCGCTGACTCTAAAGAAATTCATGGGAAATGAGTAAATAAGTAGTAACATTGCATCAACATTTCACAAAATGCAATATTGCCAATTCTTTTTATTCTTGAACTTAATGTGGGCTCTGAAAGACTTATTCAAATATGCAAATGTTTGCAGAATGAAGACAATAGAGAGGGACAAGAGGAGGAGCTCATTTATATGCAAATGACTTTGTAAAGAAGTAATAGAACATGTATTTCTCCTTGTTATAAAAAATTTCAATATACTGAAAAATAGCCTTGTTACAAGAAATTAAGTTAAGGAAGGGAAAATACAATATCTTAATGGGTGAAGCAATTGTCTGGCTATCTGATATGCATGAAAATTTTTCTGAGAACTAAATGTAACCACTCAGACTAACAAAAAGGAATCTGATCAAAGTCTTATCCTCCACAGAATAGTCTAAGCTATCATTTTCCCTTCAAGCAACTATCAAAGTCATGTTAAATGAGTATGTTTTAAAAGCCAGACCTACAAACCATGGCATATATTATGATTATTTATTAGAAAAATATGTCTTCAATATGGTATAACTCTTTCGCCTTGAAACAGAGTAAAGATGTTGAAGAAACGTTTTTTGTGTGTGTGTGTGAGGAAGATCAGCCCTGAGCTCACATCCGATGCCAATCCTCCTCTTCTTGCTGAGGAAGACTGGCCCTGGGCTAACATCTGTGCCCATCTTCCTCCACTTTATATGGGATGTCACCACAGCATGACTTGACAAGCAGTGCATTGGTGCGCGCCCAGGATCTGAACCCTCGAACCCCGGGCCGCCAAAGCGGAGCACGCGCACTTAACTGCTTCACCATCGGGCTGGCCCCATAAAGAAGTTTTTTAAAAAACATTTTTATGTACAATAAATAAGTTCCTTAGTTAGAAGATTAGATTAGTTGTAGACCTTTAAACCTTAAGAGGTTTTAAACCTAATGTTAGATAGGATGAATGGCATATCATATATCTACTGTTGGGGAAGAGGGAGAATCCCCTTCCACCCTTTCCCTTAAGGTTCTCATGGTTGGCCAAATAATTAAAAGACAGGTTAGCAGGAGAAAATAATACCAAGTTTAATAACATGTATACATGGGAGAAACCTGGGAAACTGAGTTTCTCAACACAATAGTGGCAATTCTCATCTTAAATACCATCTTCAGCTAAAGACAAAGGAGGATGTTGGGGGTGGGGGGACTCAGTTATGGGAGACTACCAGAAAAGCACAGTAAACAAGAGTAAGGTTATTATGCAGATTTAAGGCCCTTCCTTCCATACTGATAAGAGTTTCCAGAAATAAGACTATCCCCCCGTCTTCCCAGTAGAGGGAAGGAGATGCCTTTACAAATGTAAGTGTTTGGTAAATAGAACTTGGATAAGAATGGGCTTAGCAAGGACCCTGCCAGTCTGTCCACACCCAGAGTTAAATTCCTTTAGGCAGTTAGTGAGGGAGGTCAAATGTCTGTCAGAGAAAATAATCAGGGTAAAGAGATATATTTTGGGGTGGCCAAATTTTGATCTCCCACACTACATATCTATATATCTAGTATGTATCTGTGAAAATTTTTAACACTTTGAATCTTTTACCTGATGAAATCACAAAGAAAACCTTGAGATACATTTTGGTCATTGTACTGAAGAAACTAGGTCAGAGAAAGGTAAAGCAAATGGGTTAGTTACATCTACAGAGAAAGAATCAGAACTGAGTTTCATTGGGAATCGTAATATATTTTAAATAATATTGCTAAAAAGATGAAAGTTTCAAATGTCAAGTGATAAAATCTAGTTAAAAAATACGACATTATTACTCATTTTCAAAAACAAAAAGTTTAGGTCATTCTGCATTCATGTGCATCTCACACACAGACCACAACAACTTGCATGCCTTTGATGTACTCGTAAATTGGTGATATCTATAGGAAATTATTCCCTAGAAGAACACATACCATTCCTTGCAAAGACTTATTACCTGGAGAAATTCACAACTTCAAGCATAAATACCTTAATAGCTTCCAAAGGGACAAACATACAAAACATCAGGATACTTAAAAAGAAACAAGAATCAGACTGGTAGTGCTTGTCTCATTAGAATCACAGATACTAGAACAAATGAATTAGTGTCTTTGCAATTATGATAGAAAAAAAAGTGAACCTGTAATTCAATATTCAAGTTATTCATGAAGTGTAAAAGCCAAATAAAGATACTCTCAATTTTAATACTTGAGCACCTATTAAATTACTCAAGAATGTTCACCAACCACAAAAGTGTTCACAGAATACGGGCAAAATTGGATACATTTGACACAAATCTTTGGTAGTTAAGATCAAAAGTTGAAAGAAGCCAGAAAGAAATTAAAAGTGGATGCTTTAGATCTTAATAAGCAAGATTCTCTTTTGAGATACTGATTTTAATAGCATAATATTTTATCGTTTCTATTGGTACTACAGTGAGAACATTTACAGAAGCATGTTTAATATTTATGTTATTGGTTTCAGTTTCAGACTGAAATCCCCAAGTGTTTCTGGAGATTTAGTATCCCTAAGAACTACCTGGGGAAATACTTGCAAGTGCAGATCTGTTACAATCTGCTTAATTAGATCCCTGCAGGTAGACCTAGGAATCTGCATTTCAGCGAGCAGACAGGGGGATTCTGACGCAGGTGACCCACCCAGCTTAGGTAGAAATTCTACTAGCAAAACAGAGAGGAGATTAATTAGCATTACTGAATAAAATATAAATAGTATAAATCTTGATTATATAAAATATTGAAATAACTAACAAAACTTGGGAGATTAAAAGCCAGGATGTGTGAAAAGAAGGATAAGTAATGGCCTCATTTTCACAGCAGAATGATCAGATTCACTGTCTGAAGGAGATGAATTAAGAAACAGGAATAAACAGGTGACCAGCAAAAGAAAGGAAAAACGTAGTTAGTTCTAGAGGAGGGGGAAGGGTATTGGTGATAAGTGAATAAAAGCTTTATTTTCAGTTCATGCCTTTTTGTTACAGTTTTTTTTTTTTTTAAAACGTACATGTAACTACTTTGATTTAAAATTTTTAATATTTTAACATATTGTGCATTTCCTGCTTTCTTGAATTTTCATGAATACAGGTACATCTCTATTTGCTGTAATAGTTCTATCTTTTCTCTAGCCTTTTGCTGGGAGTTACCACTTAGACTATTACTATCAGTTTCTTTTGTCTCTTTCTAATTTGCTCCTTGGACTGCTTTGTTCTGGAGAAATTAGACAAGTCAAGTGTTTGAGGACTTATAAATCGACAGTTAACAATTTTGAAGAAAATATTAGGGTACTTTTCAATAATAAAGTGCAACAATTTTTGTACATAGGCTTTGTGAAAGATATATCATTAGCCTTCTTGTTGTATTTTTATTCACTTGTTTTCTCCCTAACTACTGATAGTGAGAGCCGTTTAGTCCATCTCTGAGAGGAGTTAGCACATCCTTCTACCATGGCAGGAATCCACTGTAGAGCCCTCAGTTTTTATTAAAAAATACTAACCCAATTCTCTTTTTATGAAGACAATTCTACTGTATATACTGATAAAATAATTTTCTCTATAGGAGGTATTGAGCAATGAGTTGCAATCTCAGTTCTTTGCCTCTCAGGGAGCTTGAATTCCACGCAGACTATTCATTCTTCCAAGTCTTTCACTCTCGTTTTCCAGTCAGATCAGAAAGGCTGGTGGTGATAACCTTGCTTTAAGAAATTGCCCTGTTGAATCCATCTCTACTTGCATGCTACAATAATCATTTTCTGTTGTTCATTTATTTATTTGTATTGTTGTTTTAGAATGTGTGCATTACCTGACACAACGTCCTTTTAAAGTAGATAGCCAAGTGAAATTTCTAATTGTCTCATTTTTAAGGATAACTTTAATTCTGGGATTTTTTTAAATACCATGGAACCTGTAAAATACGTAACTGAGCAGAGTTTGTAGGGGTTTCTAAAGGGTCTAGTATAATTTGTGGCTACTCAATTGAAAAGAATAAATTTTTTTGGTATACAATTTAGGTTAACTTATGCCTTCATTTTAAACCTATCCCTTATTTTTCTACCTTCACTGTCCCCTGCTTTTCACTTGTTCTTCTTTGCTTTTGAAAGGAAAAATAGTACTTGCTTTGGCATCAGATCTTTTTAGAGCAAATATTGTCTCTGCCCCTTCTGCGCTATAGGACTGTGGAAAAGCTACTTAACCTACCTGAACATTGGTCTCTTCATCTTTACAAAAGTGTTATTAGTAGTGTCCAGCTCATAAGGTTTTTGAGAGGACTAAATGAAATAATGCAAGTATAGCAAATAGCACATGGTCTGGCATGTAGCAATTATCAGCCATCATTGCTATTATAACCTTCCTTAAACTTTTTCTGAATAAGAAATCAGCCTGGCTATTTATGTAAATGTGTATATATATTTATATACATAATATTCATATATATGCATATACATAAACATATATATGCATATTATTTGAATCACAGGCATTTTGACCGTTGCATATAAATTGTCTCTTTACATTTTTATTTTCTATTTTGTTCCAATAAATCCAACATAGCCAGTTTTAAGCAAGAACCTGATAGCTTGGCATCCAGGAGAGAACATATATTCAGGATAATGCTCACAGCTTGCTATAAATGCATGTCTATGAACACAACCTGATGCAACCATAAAAAGTATTTTGCCGAGAAATATAGGAAATGGAAAGAATAATGAAAAATATAAGTATATTCTAATCGGCTTCTAGGAAAAAGGAAATGTGTGCATGAAATACTATTAAACTGAAGGCTGATACACGATATGTCAAAATGCATTCCCTGTTCTCATTCTGAGGTTTAAATAGTATTCTATTCTTAGAAATTCCTTTTATTTAAAGTGTTTCCTCTTCCCTCGCAGTTCAGTGAAATCACTTTTCTTTTGTGAAAATAAGATACACTGTCTTGGAAAGCACATTCATATAATCATTTGTTTTAACCTAGTTGGTACTATTCAAATTAAGATGAAAGTCTGCACCAACCAAACTCCTCTTTCTGTCTTATCACTTTCCCATGCATTTCTTTTCTTCCTAGCTGCTTTATTTTCCTCTCTCTCTTCTCAGCTTCATGCATTTTCTAATGCTTACTAGGGGGATATATGTGTGCACAGCTGTGCCTTTTAAACTACTCTCTAATTTTTTTTTTCTTCTGAATTCCTCCTTTAGTCTTTGGAGAAGAGGTAAATAGGCAAAACAAAGAAGGAGGAAGTTGATTTCCAATGTTATTTCCAATCCTGAAACATATCCAGTTTATCAATTATATACTTTTGACCAATATTTGTACTTCCTTTATCAAGAAGAGAAAGGCAATAAGCAAATTGCTTCATCTGCGAATACACGTTCCACAATCAGGGTCTCAAATAAACAGGGTGCTCTGGGCTTCACACTTATCCATCCACCACATACCTCATAGAAGTCATTGCACTCTGCATGATGGAGAGAGAGAATCCATTACCCAGTGAAGATACAGGGTTATTAAAAAGCATCAACTCAATTGTATCTATGATGTATCTCTAATTTCTACAGTCTCCTTCCTCATGCCATCAAGTCAATGGCAAAATTCCTAGATGTTACTTTATATTGTCTAGTCCTAAAATGTTTGAGAGAAGTCTGGCACCAACATACTGGCTTGCAGACAAACAGCCAAGAGATCAAATGTGTTGAGAATTTTTCTTTAAAATGCTGTTTTTTTGCAGCTATCGTTTAGAACTCTAAGCAAGATGGCAAAAAGGCATCATTCTAAAAATTGCTCTTGAAGGCATTTTCCTCCTGAAAACATATGAGAATTACTTCTGTTAAAATTAAGAAAAAGACATAATTGCAAACACTGGCAGCAGAGGATTGAATTTTCCATATATTTGGGATTTTGAGAGTACATTCCAGATATAGAACTTTGATTCTGAATGAGATTGTGCATTAATGTTTAATGATTTGTTTCGTAGTCAATGAAAAGATAATTTCCATAACAACTTGAGAAAATGATATCTAAACAAGACATTTATTTAGTTTCTTTTTCATTTGAATTTATTTTCATTTAGTATATACTCTACGGCTACTGCTGTAGAATACATAAACACTCTTCAAATAAAGGACCTAACTAAATTTCAAAAACCCATTTTAATATTTAGTCTCTAATTCAAACTTCACTGGTATTCTTGAATAAAACCCACACATTAACCTTGACATAAAGATTATTTTAAAGTAGAAGAATGTGTGTCATAATAACATCTCATCTATTCCAAAATCAGCTATCTAGGGATCAACCCTCATTTTGGAACTAGATTGTGATAGATGTCAAGAAGGGGTGTAGACACACTGACAGCTCTGCATTTTAGCTTAATAGTCAAAAATTATAGCAGGAGACAAATAAAAACTATAGCCTTTATTACAGAGGATCACATAACCCTGTATATTTAAATCAATCATGATAGAGTCCTTAAGATGTGATATAGAGAATCTCTCTCATTTGAAAAGCATTTGTAAATATTTATTATTTTCTTTATACGTTTTTCAAGCTACCACTGATTAGAAAGTTCATGAAGGCAGAATCAGATCTGTCTTATTCTTTCCTGTGTTCCTAATACCTAGCAGAGGACTTACGTATCTGATTACCAAATATAATACAGGATGCCTAGTTCCTTTGGGGCATATTTACACTAAACTATTATGTGGAGTTTAACAGAAAATTTAAATTTCATTTGGCATTCTGTATTTTATTTGCTAAATTTCCAATCCTTCCTATGTGCGGAGTAAATGAAGAGATAAATGTTCATTTAAAAATATTTTCTAGTGCCCAAAAGATTGCATTGAAGAAAAAGGTCCATATAGTTCATATTAGAATGATTTCCCCTTATAGCAATTAATATATGAAGTAATCTGTGTCTGTAAAAATAAACATTAAGCTACACAGTCAGGTGAACACATTTCTCCAAAGACAGAAGCTTAAGTTTTTCCTATTTTCTAAAATATATCTCCACAAGATTTCTAAATTGTTTGCTTTTTTTTTTTTAATAGTATGTGAATAGAAACAAGAGGAACTTGAAAGAAGAGAGAGGAAAGAAGCTTCAATATATCCCACATGCTTGCTCTTTTATAGCTTCTTCCTGATAATTAAATATCTCAGGTTATTAGAGACGTAAATCTCTTTATTGTTTC